>NW_017309835.1:620-19605 GCF_000935625.1 Nanorana parkeri | reverse complement strand
TATATATATATATATAAAGTCTCTGATGCCCAACCTCTGTCCCAGTGGTTCATGTGGTCCTTTGCACTCACTGAGCGACCCTCGGGGGTCCCAGCAGACCGTAGTCTATATTTTGGTGCCAGTGAAGAAAACCTTTTCTCTGCACTGGCTGCTACTTAGGTTTTTCAGTGCTGCTCATCCGTTATCTCTTTATGTTTTGTTTTTTTTCCCCTATTATCTTCAGTATTTAATTTTTTTGGGAGAAATATCAAATGTGGCACAAGTGATTTTAAGAGGGGGCTTTAAGGAGCTCAAATGTGGAAGCATTGGTATCTAAAGGTGATCTCTAGCAGTCTGATGTATCCTGTCTTTTTGTCTCCTGCAGCATGTCCCAAGTTTTTGTCCATCTCCTGACCGCATGTCGCCAGTCTTTGTCCATCTCCTGTAGCATGCCCCAGTCTTTGTCCATCTCCTGTAGCATGCCCCAGTCTTTGTCCATCTCCTGTAGCATGTCCCCCGTCTTTGTCCATCTACTGTAGCATGTCCCCAGTCTTTGTCCATCTACTGTAGCATGTCCTAGTCTATATGGCCATCTCCTGTAGCATGTCCCCAGTCTATGGCCATCTCCTGTAGCGTGTCCCCAGTCTATGGCCATCTCCTGTAGCATGTCCCCAGTCTATGGCCATCTCCTGCGGCATGTCCCCAGTCTTTGTCCATCTCCTGTAGCATGTCCTAGTCTATGGCCATCTCCTGTAGCATGTCCCCAGTCTTTGGCCATCTCCTGTATACATTTATATATGAGTTGTACTATGACTGTGTGTGGTTTTGTAGATGTGGATGTTTTAGGTGTGTGATTACCACTGCACATGACCCTGGTAAAAGGGGAAGATGGATTTGCTCAATTCTCTGTAGTTTGTCTTAGCTTTTACATCCTCTTAACTGAGTACAACCTTTCCTGTCCGTGTATACCGCACCGCACAGGCTTTGTGATATAGATTAGGCCCCCGCTCATACCATAGAGCTTTGTGCTGCAATGTTGTAGCACAATGCACTAAAAGTGCATGCAAACGAATTTCCATTATAATCTATGAAGCATCGTTACATCGCCGTGCTGCGTTAGAGGGCAGTGAGTGGTGTTTCTGAAAAATCCTGCCTGCTGCGCAAAGCATGTTACATTATAGTCAATGGCAATGCACTGAAAACGCATTATGCCCAATATGCTTTTTAATTAGCGCATTTTCCAAGTTGTGCGGGAATGTGTGTGTTACCGCAATGCACACTAAGTATGTCAGTGTGTTGCGGTATAATTGGTTTTCAATGGCGCCCGAATGTGCACCACAGTTCACCACAGCGCAAGATCCGAAGTTTTTATCCATCCATGCATTTGCACCTGATAAATTTGAATGGGTCACAACACACAGTAAAGCGCAACATAACACGCATTAATGCAACGCACTGAAGCGGACAGGTCTGAATAGGCCCCAAGGGGGGAGTTGAACTTTATGGTTATTTTAGAGGGAAACAACAGTAGTTTGGGAGCACCCATGACACAGGATTCACAAAATAATTAAAATGTGTATGTTGGGTTTGGTGCTGTCTCCTTAAAACCCACATTCCCGGGTGCTGGGCCAGCACGCAGAGTAATTGGGTACTCTGAGAAGAGGAGTGACAAAGGACCCCTTCCCTCATTGCACATCATTCCCCTCTCCTCCTTCTGGGAGTGTCTAATTATTCGGTGTGCTGGCCCAGCTCCTCTCCTTACCTTAATATACTGTATAACCTTTTAGCTTTAAAAAGAGCGAAGGGAAATACTACAGAGCAGCTTTCTCAACCTTTTTTCAGTCGCGGCAAAGTATGCAAAATCTAAAGGCACCCCAATCTAAAAAGGATTTGTGGCCCCTCCTTAATCCATACCAGACCCTTATCTCAGATAGGGATCAGGAGCCATCTCTTTTCACATCAGAGTCCCCCCTCTCACACTAGGAACCCCCCTTTACATCAAAGCCCACCTCCTCATACATCGGTGTCCCCTCTTGATATCAGAAGCCCCGTCCACATCAGGAGCCCCCTCCACAACACAAGCTTGCCTGTCTGCCCTTGGCATGACCGATGCAAACATTTTCAGTCACCCCTGACGCAAACAAAAGGCACCCCAAGGTGCCATGGCACCCTGCTTGAGAAAGCCTGCTAAAATGTCTCTTGAGTGACTCCCTCTGGGGCAGCTGACATAACATCCAATATGGCGGTGCCCAGCAGCAGTCTCAGAGCCTTTATATGTCTACACAAGAGAGATTTGTTAATGTTAAATGCACATATAATATTATGAGAAGTTTGTTCTTGAACCAAATGGTCTGGAGACAGGTTCTCTTTAAATCTAGCCCTTCTTAACCTCACCGTCTTTTTTTCTCTGTTTCTCTCGCCCTCAGGTCGCCCAGAAAGGAATCCGAAATCTACAAACCCTAGAGCCGGAGATTACCTCTGTCTTTGTTCCCCCCTTCATCCCCAAAGAGGAAACGGCGACAACATCTGCTCAGAACAACTTCCAGCGGCTTCCCAGGCGGCGCTCGTTCCGCAAGAAGAAGGAAAAGCCCAAGTTTGAGGTCGGCTCCGCCAATGGTGGGAGCGAGACCACCACAGAGGAGATCAGCGTGCCCAAAGACATCGATCTGATAGGGTTGCCGCAGCTCTGCTTTCCAGGTACAGAACATTATTAAAGAGGAAAGTCAGGAATGTGAAAGGTTAACCCTTGCAATGGAGCTACACCCACATTTAGGGGTAGGGGGTGCTGACAGTGCACGTTACCAGGGGTGGGTGTGTGTGTGGAATGTTGTTGGCAGTGCACATTATGGGGGGGTTTAAGGTGAGAGTGTTGGCGGTGCACGTTATGGGGGTGGTGCTGGGGGGTCCGTGCACGATACCTCTGTCCGGCATCCTGTCGAGCCCACTGACCTCACTGATTGTCAGGAGAACATCCCATTCAGCTCCTGGCAACAAGTGACATCAGTGAGCTGCGCGGGATGCCGCCTAGAGCGTCATAGATGCTAAGATCACATGTGACCCAATGAGGCAACCGCCTCAGACTGCCATATGATAGGATCAGCCCAGTCCACACTGCAAGGGTTAACTGCTAGGACCTGCCTGGTTGCTAGACCACCATTACAGTTCTCCCATTGCACACCAGACAGGAAACAGTATACATGCGGGTGCTGGAATGACATGCGGATGGCACTGTACAAATCCAAACTACATTTGGTTGCTAGACCAGTCCTGCAGCCTCTTCTCCCCCAGGTTCCGGTGGTCAAAGGGCCGCTGATGTCATCACATCCAATACAGTCTATTTACTTGAATTGGACATCAGGACACCAAGGGACATACCACAGCCGGGGCAGAGTAGAGAGAGGTGAGCAGCCCGTTGCAGGGCCGAGGATCAGGTGAGTATATCTTCTGTAGCCCCTAGAGAGAAACGAGCAGTTACCCCTTGCAGTGCAGGGGTAGCCCCCCTCTTGAACGTATTGCCTACCTGGAGTGGGAATGAGCCCTTCTGATAATTAGGCAGGTGAACTATGACCGAATAAAATCCGACCCCGACCACTTCTTAATTGTGCGTCTGTCATGGTTGGCTGCCCAGGTCACAAATGCACATAAAAACCGTCCCATAGATTCTGCTGACTGACTGACAGCCTGATTTCCATTTGTTGCTGATTTGCTTAATCAATGTCCCTCCCTGTATAGAACAAAGGTGGACTTCTGCTCTGGGCTGCTGCCTCCTGCAAATCATTTCATTCTTCAGAAGATGAATCGGCGCCTATTGTTGTGTCAATAAACACCAAACCTTTTCCTTATCACTTCCGTCCCCTTCTTTGTATTACTAATAGCTTCTGTTAGTTCTGCAGTAGTCGGTCTATAGGTAATTTAAAGGGTTTATTTTCATTTAATCTGCCTATATTTTGCCTTCTCTGGTCCCCCCCCCCCTCACCCCTCATCAACATGCTAAAGAAAACCTTTCCTTCTTCATTACATACTTATTTTAGGTCATCACTGGATCTCTATGCTTCTCTATGCAGTGCAGGCAGATCATGGCTGGTGGGAGGGGCCGGCATTGTGCTGTACATAGCTTCCTTATTACATCACTGCAGCCTGCCTCAGTACTGCTCTGAAGAGCCCTCAGCTCTGATAGACTGTGGGTGGGCTCTTGGGAGGAGTTATGCAAATATCAACATCTCTTGATGGGTGGAGGAGTGGGTGCTTGCATGGAGGCTGCCCTATATAACACCTACAGGTGATGCTGAGCCTCCATGATCCAATTAATGAAAGGGGTGGGGCCAGGGACAGGCTGGCGAGAAAAGTATTTTGATGATGCTGGACGTCCCCCAGCCGGAAATGAGGCGTGTTCTATCTGACTTGCTGCTGCTGCTTCTAATGCACATTGTGAGAAGATCCCAGATAGAAGGGGTCAGATAGAAGACTGAAGGGAAGGACGGAGGTCAGATAGAAGACTGAAGGGAAGGACGGAGGTCAGATAGAAGACTGAATGGAAGGACGGAGGTCAGATAGACTGAATGGAAGGACGGAGGTCAGATAGAAGACTGAAGGGAAGGACGGAGGTCAGATAGAAGACTGAAGGGAAGGACGGAGGTCAGAGAGAAGACTGAAGTAAAGAACAGATGACGGCTTTAATAATTCTGTTGGTCTAATAAGGCAAACGTGCTTTGTAAATGTTAATGTTGATAAATGTTATGGTTGATAAAGTTTTATGGTTTGAATGTCTTTAAAACATAACATTGTCTCCATAGGGGGGCTGCCCATAACCTCGGAACCTAAAGAAGACACTTTCCACTTCCTGGTGTTCACAGATGTTTTGGGGAACAGAACGTACGGCGCCGTGGCTCAGTTCTCCAGGTCCATTCAGGTATCATGTGACGTGTCCTGTCCGCTCTATGGACGTATCCGGCAGATAATTGTAGCTGCTGCTTGTGACCAGAGTGCTGGGTGATTGTTCATTGTAGAGAAGCAGCTTAAAGAGAAAGTATAGTCCTTAAAGGAGAACTCCAGGCGAACCACCAAATGCACAGACGAAGCACATATTAGGGGGCTGAATGACCTGACAAAGGATGTGTAGCTCTGTCCATCCTGTCCTGAGAGTTACAAAGCACTGACACACAGCTATTTCTGGCAGGGCAGGAGACCTGATTTCCCTCTGCTGCAGTTCAGTGCCACGTACAGGTCTTGTCCCTCCCCCAGTCTGTGATTGGATAGTGACAGGAGAAGCAGCAGACTGTAGCACACTCCCCACACATCACCATCTTTGCACTGATCAAACAACCCAGCCCCATCTATCATCCATCCAGTGCTACCACACAGCAAGAGGACATAGGGGTCTATTTATAAACAATGCCCTGTGACTATCTGTAAACATTCGTTTTGGCCGAATAATTCCAAAAATGAATGTTCTTGTATGATTTGGTGTCCAGTTTGAATGCGGTGCGTTGTAATAATACATTATGGCCACTAGATGGAGCTGAGGAGAACAGGCAATAAGTATTTATATCCTGTGCTCCTCAGCTCCATCTAGTGGCCATAATGTATTATTACAACACGCTATGCTCGAACTGGGGAAAAGAAACATATTAAGAACATTCATTTTGGCATTATTTGCCCAAAATGAGTGATCACAGCTATTTACAGGGCGAAGGTCACTGTACATTTTTTAAAAACGGATCCCTAAGGGAATGTGTAATTTTGCTATTGGACCCTTGTTGGAAAACCCGCAGAACCTGCACTGTATAGGTCATGTAGAGCAACATGTCTGAGTTAGAAATGTATCTGCTCACACAACACGTCCTGACGTCCTGTATTGGTGCTGGAGGTAAACTCTTATACCGATACTCTGAAATAACTGGAGTTTTTTTTTTTGTCCCCCTAGGATACGTTGGGGTTGTCCAATGGGCAGGCTTACTGGGATTCATCCTCAAGTCACATCAAGACCTACGATACCTACACGTCCTTTGCCCTGTGTGTGATATCCAGATATCCTTACTACACCGCCCTGAAGGATTGTCTCTCATGGTAAGATTTGATTCCGTTTATTTATTGATATTTGGGGGCGGGGCTGGGAACACATAATGCAATTCTATAGACTGACCATAATTATTGCAAATGGCCGGGAAGACTCTATAGGTCAAGGAATGTGTACTGTACATAGACCACCCGTGTGCTTTTCTTAGAGACACTGTCACTATGCTCCCGGGCGTGTTCCACATAGCCCCACCTCCCGGGCGGGTGTATACCACATAGCCCCACCTCCCGGGTGGGTGTATACTACATAGCCCCACCTCCCGGGGCGTGTACCACATAGCCCCACCTCCCGGGGCGGGTACCACATAGCCCCACCTCCCGGGGCGTGTACCACATAGCCCCACCCCCTAGACATATATACTTATCCAGCCACGCTCCCTCACTGCCTGCCCGCACTGCCATATCCTTCATGAAGCAGTTAAGACAACTGGGAATTGCTATCAAAATGCAGCTTCAGTGTAAAATGACATTTGCAGACAGTCTGTAAGTGTCATTTAGTAACACAATGTAATAGTAATTACAGTATGATCACATATTATTTCATTCATATGAAGCTCAAAGGTGTGACTTTACACTGCCTATGATATCCATTAAAAAAAACCTTCTAAATAAATAAAATAAAATAAATGTTCTCTCCTTGTTAACCTTAAGCAGCCCTAATTAACTCCTTCCTCACCTTTTTATTTTTAATCATTATTTATTTTATTTTTTTACATTTTTTGTTCCTTGTCGGCAGTGTCCGGTGCCTGTCCTCTGATACGTTAACATGGAAAAAACAAATGCACACAGTTTGAAAATAAATCAATAAATAAAATTTTTGCATTTGAAACCAACTTTGCCATGCTTTGTACCAGAAACATCATTTTAGTGTCTTTTTCAAAGGTGCAAATGATAGAATTGACAGATTTACTTTTTATTTAGGTTATTTTTTAAACAACACTGGGTCAAATAGACAAGTTTATTTTTTTTTATGTCTTAGATCTTTGTCTATAGATACTTGGTTCTCAACTGGTGCCATTCAAAATATGCTGCCCGGCGCCCAGTGCCTGCTTGAGTTGGGGTGAGCTGGGGGTATGGCCGCGAGGGAGCTCCATCCATACGTGCATTGCTTATAGCTCCCTCGCATGTCCTGTAGAGGAGCCTGGACCGGAGTGACGTCACTTTCTGGCTCCTGCACCTCTACAGGCGCACAAGGGAGCTGTACAAGCAATCCGCATATGGCTGGAGCTCCCTCACAGCACAGCAGCACACACTGCCGTATCTTCCTCTGTACACCGTTCCTTGTTTCACCATCCTCGACACATTTGCAGACTTCCAACTGTAAGTCATATATATTTGTTCCTTCTCTCATGAATAGATGCCATTCAATATCAGGTAGTAGCGCTCTTTCTTGTGTTTTTCTGTTTACAGGTTGAGAACCACTGATTTAGATGACGTAGAAAATATATATATATATTTAAAACATTGTTGCCAAAAGAAAGCCAAGTTTGCCCCAAGAATCAATGTTGTGTTATCTTAGGTAATGACAGCGTTGTCTCCCAATACCCAGTGCCATAGAGGAGATGTTAACACTTCTCTGGTCCAGAAGAGGTATAAGAGCTGAAGCAGAATGAAATGTTCCAAATGTCTCGCAGCACTCCTTGCCGGATATCCCGGAACAATGGGTGCTCAAAATGACTGCGGATGGCGCCGCTTCCAGTGAAACTCAGACAAGTGCTTTCGGGGGCCACATAGGGTCCCCTTCATCAGGCTCAGAAAAGACGAAGCGCTTGTCTGAGTGGCATCTATCAGTAAAATGGATTCACGCTGATGAATAAAGACTGACCAGGCTTTATTCTGGTGTTCTGGGGACATCTATATTAAGTTTTACTGAAGCAGAAATAAAGTTTCATAAAACTTAAGGAGAGAGTGAGGATAGAACCGCCGAATTCCACACTCAGGTACTGCCAAAGAATGTAAGTATTTCCTACAGAGAACTTCCTGAGAGGGAATTAATAAATCTGACCTCCGCCCTTCCCTTCAGTCTTCCCTCTGTCCTCCGCCCTTCCCTTCAGTCTTCCCTCTGTCCTCCTCCCTTCCCTTCAGTCTTCCCTCTGTCCTCCGCCCTTCCCTTCAGTCTTCTATCTGACCTCCGCCCTTCCCTTCAGTCTTCTCTCTGACCTCCGCCCTTCCCTCTCCTCCGTCCTTCCCTTCAGTCTTCCCTCTGACCTCCGCCCTTCCCTTCAGTCTTCTATCTGACCTCCGCCCTTCCCTTCAGTCTTCTCTCTGACCTCCGCCCTTCCCTCCAGTCTTCTCTCTGACCTCCGCCCTTCCCTCCAGTCTCTCTCTGACCTCCGCCCTTCCCTTCAGTCTTCTCTCTGACCTCCGCCCTTCCCTTCAGTCTTGTATCTGTCCTCCGGCCTTCCCTTCAGTCTTGCACAGTGGTACCGGCTCCTCTCCCGGACTGAAATGTCTTCCTCTGATGTCACTGCACACTGCGAGCTGCTCGCCATGTACATTAGAAGCTGCTGCAAGTCAGATAGAGCCCGCCGGCTCGAATGATCGGGTGAGTATAACTTTATTTTCCTCCCTAGACCAAATGAGCACTTACCCCTTGTAGTTTGGGGGTAGCCTCACTGCAAGGGTTGATGAATGTTTGACCCGGAGTTCCTCTTTAACAGTTCATAATATTTTTGCCTTTTAGAGGCTCTGCGATGATTTGTAATGGAGAATTCTAGAAGGTTGATCTGTTGGTTCATTCCATCTGATGAGCGCGCTCAGTCTGGTTCTGCGCTCTGTCCAGGCGGTTGTCACTGTTTAATGAAGGTGTTTCTGTTTACGTTCTGGAGGATGAAGTATGCAGCGAGCGTTCTCTAACCGCCGTTCCCAGGAACATACCGCACGCACTTTGATCTCACAGACACGGCCTCATGTATTAAAGATCAACCAATCCCCGTCCAACTGTCCATGAAAGGAAAAGGAGTTTGCTGTGGGGGTGACGCATTTCATTAAATGTATTACTATTCTAGATAGATTAATTAAAGTGGAGCTCCGTCCTTCCCTTCTGTCTTCTATCTGACCTCCGTCCTTCCCTTCATTCTTCTATCTGACCTCTGTCCTTCCCTTCAGTCTTCTATCTGACCTCCATCCTCCCCTTCATTCTTCTATCTGACCTCCGTCCTTCCCTTCATTCTTCTATCTGACCTCCGTCCTTCCCTTCATTCTTCTATCTGACCTCCGTCCTTCCCTTCATTCTTCTATCTGACCTCCGTCCTTCCCTTCATTCTTCTATCTGACCTCCGTCCTTCCCTTCATTCTTCTATCTGACCTCCGTCCTTCCCTTCATTCTTCTATCTGACCTCCGTCCTTCCCTTCAGTCTTCTATCTGACCTCCGTCCTTCCCTTCAGTCTTCTATCTGACCTCCGTCCTTCCCTTCAGTCTTCTATCTGACCTCCGTCCTTCCCTTCAGTCTTCTATCTGACCTCCGTCCTTCCCTTCAGTCTTCTATCTGACCTCCGTCCTTCCCTTCATTCTTCTATCTGACCTCCGTCCTTCCCTTCAGTCTTCTATCTGACCTCCGTCCTTCCCTTCAGTCTTCTATCTGACCTCCGTCCTTCCCTTCAGTCTTATATCTGACCTCCATCCTTCCCTTCAGTCTTATATCTGACCTTACGGCCTCCCCTTTCAGTCTTGCACAGTTGTACCGGCTCCTCTCCTCTTCCTCTGATGTCACTGCACACTGCGAACCTCTCACAATGTGCATTAAAAGTTGCAGCAAGTCAGATAGAACTCGCCTCATTTCCTTGCTGGTGGGTATCGGTTGTATGTGTGTAAAGAGGAAGCTGATCCCATTCATAACTCCTTTTTGTTTTTTTTGTACCTTTCCCGTGTTTTATTTATTTTGTATTTCTTTTGCTCTTCCAGCTTTCTGGTGCAGCTGAAATCGTGCAAAGAGTCCGACCTGGACGAGCGAATAAAGGAATTTGCCGCCAAGCTGTCTCTAATACCGAATCCGCCCCCGGGACCCCTCCACCTGGTAATGCTTTTAGAGGCCAGGAATGTTGAAGTGACGCATGCTGGTTGTTTTGTAGAAAGATATATATCTGTGTTTACAGCAATCTCCTCTCATCGGTATGTCACGGTATATGATACATCGGGGCCGATTTTATATTCAGTTACCTGTTAACAGATGCTGAGCCCAGATTGTCAGAGAGTTTGTAATGAGATCCGTCTGAGTTGATAATTTAAATCCAATCAGAGTCCAATCAGGCCATGGGTTTTGAGAACAAACAGAACAGGAGGTTGCTGTGGGGGTGACACCGTACACACACCCGGCACATTGGGCCCAATAAAACATACACACATCGATCAGCCATAACATTCTGATCACCCGCCTAATATTGGGTAGGTCCCTTTTTCCTGGCCTGTCCAGGCATGGAATCCACTAGACCTCTGAAGGTGTGCTGTGGTATCTGGCACCAAGCCGTCAGTAGCAGATCCTTTACGTCCTGTAAGTTGTGAGGTGATCGGCCTCCATGGATCGGACTTGTTTTTCCAGAACATCCCACAGATGCTCGAATGAGATCTGGAGAATTTGGAGGCCAAGTCAACGCCTCAAACTCTTTGTTGTGTTCCTCAAATCATTCTTGAACCAGTTTTGCAGTGTGGCAGGGCGCATTATCCTGCTGAAAGAGGCCACTGCCATCAGGGAATACTGTTCCCATGAAGGGGTGTACTGGGTCAGTAACAATGTTTAGGTAGGTGATACGTGTCAAAGTAACATCCACATCAATGGCAGGACCCGAGGTTTCCCAGCAGAACATTGCCCAAAGCATCACACTGTCTCCACCGGCTTGTCTTCTTCTCATAGTACACTCTGGTGCCATCTATTCCCCAGGTAAGTGACACACACGCACCCGGCCATCCACATGATGGAAAGAAAATAAATCCCCAGACTAGGCCACCTCCTTTCATTGCTCTGTGGTCCAGTTCTGATGCTCATGAGCCCATTGTAGGCACTTTTGGCGGTTGACACCAGCAGCCTGGGCACCCTGACTGGTGTGTAGCTACACAGCCCCACACACAACAAACTGCGATGCTCTGTGTGCTCAGAAACCTTTCTATCAGATCCAGCCTTGCCTTTTTAGCAACATTTGAGCTCCAGTATCTCTTCTATTATTATTATTATTACATAGTATTTATATAGCGCCAACAGTTTGCGCAGCGCTTTACAATATAAGGAAGACATTACAATCACAATACAATTCAAGACAAGATGGTAAGGAGGGCCCTGCCCCTGAGGGCTTACATCTGAAAGAGGAGAGGGAAATGATACATGGGGAGATAGCTGTGGGAATGAATTATTTGAGAATGTGAAGGTTCAGTGGTTAGGTTGAGGTGGGATAGGCTTCCCTGAAGAGATGAGTCTTTATGGAACGCCTAAAGGCAGTCAAGGTTGGAAATAGACGGACAGGTTGGGGTAAAGAGTTCCAAAGTATGGGAGAGACTCTAGAGAAGTCCTGGAGGCGAGTATGGGAGGAGTGGACAAGGGAGCTGGAAAGCATCTATTCTATTGGATCAGACTACACGGGCCAGCCTTTGCTTCTCACGTGCATCAATGATCCTTGGCCACCCATGACCTTGTTGCCAGTTCGATGGTTTCCTGTTCTTGGACCACTTTTGGTCGGTCCTGAGCACAGCAGACCGGTAACATCCTACAAGAGCTGCAGTTTTGGAGTTGCTCTGATCCAGTCATCTATCCATCACAATTTGGTCCTTTTCAAAGTCACTCAGATCCTTCCACTTGTCCATTTTTTTCTGCTTCCAACACATCAACTTCAGGGACAAAATGTTTACTTGCTGCCTAATATATCCCCCCCCACCTCCAGGTGTCATTGTAACCAGATAATAAATGTTATTCACTTCACCTCTCAGAGGTCATAATGTTATGGCTGATCAGTGTATTTCACAAGGACAAAGTGCAAGGTCCATTGTATGTAGCAGATCTCCCTGCCAGTGGTTGGGCTGCCCATCCTCTGAGAAGTTTGGAAACCAAATGGTTGTCTAGTGTGGTTGCATTCATGCAGATTCTAGCAGATGACTAGTTCTCTTTAGGGCTTTCCCAGGGTAATCTACCACCCCCCGGAGAGATATTAGATGTCTGCGGGTGATACATTGTATCCACGTCCAGCTATTCTAAAATTTCCATCTTGTTATTGTTAGATATGAAAACCATTTTCTGACACGTCTTTCCCCTGCAGGTATTCAACATGAAGCCGCTTCAGATCTTTTTCCCATCCCGTGAGGACCCCGAGAGTCCCATCATTGATTTGGATCTTCACCTTCCGTTCCTCTGCTTCACCCCTAAGCAGGTCTTACAGGTAACTCTTGCCACGCGTGCCATGAATACTGAATATACATGATGTTCACATGGGGGGATGTAGGTATTTGATCCATCTCATCGGTTGAATACCTGCTGCGGCTTCAGTGTAGAGATGCAGCAGCATGCCAAGAGATGGGCCCCCAGAAAGGGAAGTATGGGGATTCTTTGTTGTATTTTGCTGGTAAAATAAAGATGGTGACAGGGTCACTTTAAAGCTTCCCACAAAGGTTACAATATGATTGTACAATCTGATTTAGACCTACAAACAACTATGTAATACAAGGGCCTGCCTTACTGCATATAAACTGAATGCATAGTTTAGGTAGGTCCTCATATTGCATAGTTTTAGTGGATCAGAAGTTGGTTGTAAAGAGATTGTATGGTTACATGTATGGTGACCCTCAGAAGACTCCTCAAAATGCCTCATATAACCTTTGTTATCCATACAATCCTCTGGTTCGCAGAATCCACTTGATGGCTAAACTCCACCATTCCCCTGTTTAGTTAGAATTCCTTTGCTGGCCGCTGAGGCAGTCTCATTGGACGGTGAAATGATTGGTCTTAGCCAAGAAGTCACTACCGATATCTCCTCTCTAGATCATGGCTTGTATCCTGACCGAGTGCAGCATCGTCTTCTTCTCTTCGGACTGGGCCTTGCTGACGCTTGTCGCCGAGTGTTTCATGGTCTACCTCCACCCCATCAAGTGGCAGCACACGTTTGTGCCCATCTTATCCCGACATATGCTGGACTTTATCATGGCGCCAACTTCGTTCCTTATGGGCTGTCACGTGGATCACTACAATGAAGTGCGCAAGGTCGGTACCAAATATCTCAAGCTGTTTTCCTGACAGAAACATACAGAGTTCATTGGGATACAGTTGTTAGTTTAGTGGTCTGTGAGTCACATTTCTGATATTTTAGGCCCATGGCTCCTACAGTTACTCAGATTACACACATTCTTTACCAGATCCCAATCATGGGGCTGTTTTACATTGTAAAACAAGATGAACAAGTGTGACTGACAGAGCCGTGTCACCACTTTATCCGTGTACAGAGAAGAATGCAAAATGATTTCTCTGCATGGTTGGTAAGTGATTAGACAGGAAAAGAGACAGACTGCCAAAGGACTTGATGTAGGCAAACTCCGGCCCTGCAGCTACAGGTGAAACTCGAATAATTAGAATATCGTGCAAAGTTCATTTATTTCACTAATGCAACTTAAAAAGGTGAAACTAATATATGAGAGAGACTCATTACATGCAAAGCAAGATAGTTCAAGCCGTGATTTGTCATCATTGTGATGATTATGGCTTACAGCTCATGAAAACCCCAAGAACCCCAAATCCACAACCTCAAAAAAGTAGATTATTACATGCAATCAATAAAACAAGGATTGTACATAGAACAATATCGGACCTCTGAAAAGTACAAGCATGCATATGTACTCAGTACTTGGTTTGGGCCCCTTTTGCAGCACTTACTGCAATTACTTTTGCACGATATTCTAATTATTCGAGTTTCACCTGTATAGTGCAACTACAAGTCCCATGACGCATTGCAAGACTGACAGCCACAGTCATGATTCCCAGAGGCAGATGCATTATGGGATTTGTAGTGTCATGCAGACTACCCTAGGTCAGCGTTTTTCAACCACTGTGCCGCGGCACACTAGTGTGCCGTGAGATATTGTCTGGTGTACCGTCGATTAATCGTTAATTTCTTTGATCGATCAAAATTATTTTGATCGATCAAAGTTACTCACCTCTCCGCCGGCTTCCGGGTCTTCCGTCGGAGATCCGGTGACGTCACGGACATCGACGTCACCGGACTCCTCCCCCCTTCCCCGAGTGGCTCTGTCGGCTAACGAAGGGAAGGGGGGAGGAGTTAGGGTCACTTTAAAGCTTCCCACAAAGGTTACAATATGATTGTACAATCTGATTTAGACCTACAAACAACTATGTAATACAAGGGCCTGCCTTACTGCATATAAACTGAATGCATAGTTTAGGTAGGTCCTCATATTGCATAGTTTTAGTGGATCAGAAGTTGGTTGTAAAGAGATTGTATGGTTACATGTATGGTGACCCTCAGAAGACTCCTCAAAATGCCTCATATAACCTTTGTTATCCATACAATCCTCTGGTTCGCAGAATCCACTTGATGGCTAAACTCCACCATTCCCCTGTTTAGTTAGAATTCCTTTGCTGGCCGCTGAGGCAGTCTCATTGGACGGTGAAATGATTGGTCTTAGCCAAGAAGTCACTACCGATATCTCCTCTCTAGATCATGGCTTGTATCCTGACCGAGTGCAGCATCGTCTTCTTCTCTTCGGACTGGGCCTTGCTGACGCTTGTCGCCGAGTGTTTCATGGTCTACCTCCACCCCATCAAGTGGCAGCACACGTTTGTGCCCATCTTATCCCGACATATGCTGGACTTTATCATGGCGCCAACTTCGTTCCTTATGGGCTGTCACGTGGATCACTACAATGAAGTGCGCAAGGTCGGTACCAAATATCTCAAGCTGTTTTCCTGACAGAAACATACAGAGTTCATTGGGATACAGTTGTTAGTTTAGTGGTCTGTGAGTCACATTTCTGATATTTTAGGCCCATGGCTCCTACAGTTACTCAGATTACACACATTCTTTACCAGATCCCAATCATGGGGCTGTTTTACATTGTAAAACAAGATGAACAAGTGTGACTGACAGAGCCGTCGTTTTGTAGCGCGTTAGGGACGGGCGGAAATATGCCAAGGTGGGAACGAGACCATTGACTACAATGGGATTTATATTTTTGAGCATTTTGTAGAGCGTTCGTCAAGCGTAGAACGCGCTACAAAACGTTCAGGTGTGAACGAGGCCTTAATGTACTGTACTGTCTCCCCAGTCTAAAGTTGGGTATACAGGTGAAACTCAAATAATTAGAATATCGTGCAAAGTTCATTTATTTCACTAATGCAACTTAAAAAGGTGAAACTAATATATGAGAGAGACTCATTACATGCAAAGCAAGATAGTTCAAGCCGTGATTTGTCATCATTGTGATGATTATGGCTTACAGCTCATGAAAACCCCAAGAACCCCAAATCCACAACCTCAAAAAAGTAGATTATTACATGCAATCAATAAAACAAGGATTGTACATAGAACAATATCGGACCTCTGAAAAGTACAAGCATGCATATGTACTCAGTACTTGGTTTGGGCCCCTTTTGCAGCACTTACTGCAATTACTTTTGCACGATATTCTAATTATTCGAGTTTCACCTGTATAGTGCAACTACAAGTCCCATGACGCATTGCAAGACTGACAGCCACAGTCATGATTCCCAGAGGCAGATGCATTATGGGATTTGTAGTGTCATGCAGACTACCCTAGGTCAGCGTTTTTCAACCACTGTGCCGCGGCACACTAGTGTGCCGTGAGATATTGTCTGGTGTACCGTCGATTAATCGTTAATTTCTTTGATCGATCAAAATTATTTTGATCGATCAAAGTTACTCACCTCTCCGCCGGCTTCCGGGTCTTCCGTCGGAGATCCGGTGACGTCACGGACATCGACGTCACCGGACTCCTCCCCCCTTCCCCGAGTGGCTCTGTCGGCTAACGAAGGGAAGGGGGGAGGAGTCGGGTGATGTAGTTGTCCGTGATGGGTAACGAAGGGAAGGAGGGAGGAGTCCGGTGACGTCACGGACATAGACTCCTCCCCCTTCCCTTCGTTACCTGACGGAATCACTTGGGCTGAGTCTCCTCCTCACTCTTGGGCCGGTGAGTCATCGCATGTGTGTACAAGGCAAAATCTGCTACCCTGGTGAGACCCCACAAAGCCATGGGGCTTTTGGGGTTGTGTGGTAACGCTGGGTGTGCCATGAAGGAGTTAATAAAGTGATCATTAAAGTGTGACTCATTCTAACCGCAGAGGGCAGAACCAAATGTAAAGCCCCCCCCCTAACCCGGCTTCCTAGGAAAGAGAAGGGGGTGAAGGTGTTTCCCCCCGGAGTGTGGTGAGACCCCCTATGAGCCCTGGTGAGACCCCACAAAGCCATGGTGAGACCCCATGGAGCCCTGGTGAGACCAGGGCTCTGTGGGATCTTGCCAGGGCTCTGTGGGGTCTTGCCAGGGCCCTGAGGGGTCTCACCAGGCTGGTGAAATCGCACATAGCCATGGTGGGACCCCATAGAGCCCCGTGTGAGACCCTACGGAGCCCTGGTGCTGGTGAGACCCTACAAAGCCCGGGTTTAACCAGGGCAGTGTGGGATCTCACCAGGGCTCTGAGGGGTCTAACCAGGCTGGTGAGACCCCCACATAGCTCTGGTGAGACCCTACAGAGCCCTGGTTAAAGCAGGGCTTGGTAGGGTCTCACCAGGGCTCTGTGGGGTTTAAGCAGGCTGGTGAGACCCCACAGTGCCCAAGTGAGACCCCCAAAGAGCCCTGGTGAGACCCCACTGAACCCTACTTTAACCAGGCCTCTGTGGGGTCTCACCAGAGCTCTGAGGGGTCTCACCAGGCTGGTGAAATTGCACATAGCCATGGTGGGACCCCATAGAGCCCTGGTGAGACCCTACGGAGCCCTGGTGCTGGTGAGACCCTACAGAGTCCGGGTTTAACTAGGGCAGTGTGGGATCTCACCAGGGCTCTGAGGGGTCTAACCAGGCTGGTGAGACCCCCACATAGCTCTGGTGAGACCCTACAGAGCCCTGGTTAAAGCAGGGCTTGGTAGGGTCTCACCAGGGCTCTGTGGGGTTTAACCAAGACTAGTGAGACCCCACTGAACCCTACTTTAACCAGGGCTACGTCAGTGCTACAGTTTGAATTTAAAACGTATTTGTGTGAAGTGTGAAGTTAAGTCATGGATTGAACAGAAATATGAACAATTATAAAATACTTTATTATTTCATAATAAAGTAATTATAAAATAATTTCTTTGTGTTTTATTTGATTCCTATTCAAGAGAATTACTTTATATATAGTCAATATAGGCACAGAGGTAAATTTTTTTAACATTTTCTAATGGTGGTGTGCCTCGTGATTTTTTTCATGAAAAAAGTGTGCCTTTGCACAAAAAAGGTTGAAAAACACTGCCCTAGGTAACGTCCACATGTGATGCTGACCTTCCATGATTGAAAGAAATGAAATCCAATGAATGAAAGGAGCAGACCATGGACAGTCAGGCCAGGGTAGAAAGTGTTAGTTGATGCTAGGCGACTTCCAGCCAGGAAATGAGGCGGGCTCTATCTGACTTGAACAGCGTCTAATGCACATTGTGGGAAGCTCCCAGTGTGCAGTGAAATCAGAGTGAGGGATTCCAGTGCAGGAGAGGAGCCGGTACAACTGTGCAAGACTTGAGGGGAGGCTGAAGATCAGCTTTATATATGAATCTTTGGTTAGGATTTCATGTTATTGTTCTGGGTGAAGGGTGCCATGCAGTTTGAGGTTGTCACCCAGTAATATTACTGACGTTTCCTGTTGTCTTTTCCCTTATAAGGAAGCTGAAGATTTGGTCCTAATTAACATTGATCATGGGAACATCTCCTTCATCGTAAATGAAGACGAGGAGGAGATCGATGCAGCAGATATTCCTGTAGAAGCCGCTGAGATGTTCATGTGCAGGTAAGTGATATGATATGTTGGGTATTAATAATCTATCACATGCTTCGGTCAGTGGATCTAATGGCAGGAGAAATGGAATCTATATTTTCGAATTATCATGAAGTTAAAAAATCATATCACTTGGACGATGATTAAGCAAGAGAGGACAGCAGAGTTCAATGGTGGTATGACTAAAAAAATGGATATGACATGACTCCTTCACATATAGGACTGCTGGACACAACTGGTGGATCACCTACTCCCCAGCCATGACCATCCTCTTCTCCCCGGCCGTGACACTCGCCTACTCCCCGGTTATATATATATATATATATATATATTACACACACACACACATATATACATCCAAGCTGGTTGGATGTCTAGTGAAGCATCTTCAAGAACAATACAGAAAGTCCAGTTGCCTTGACTTATTTTTTTACAGATATACCATGAACTGGATGAATGAGAACCTGCACAGACATTTTGTTTTCTGTACTTTGTACGTCCTTCCATTGGTACAATGTATTCTGTACTGCGAGTTGATTTGTCTCATAGAAATGTGAATAAAAGGCAACTTGATAAAACTGCAATTTTAGATTTGTGTTGTTCTTGTCGTCCTTTGCAGAGTGGAAAGCCTTCAGCTGCACTATGACCGGGAGCTGTGTCATCGCTCCGCACCCATTGACATCGGAGAAGTGAGACTCCGGAGGCGGCTCTGGCAGCATAATCTGAATACAGAGATACAGGAGATTGCTCTGCAGCTGATTGTGGATATATTCCGGTAACTAAGTCACAGTTATCATTCATGTGATGAGAGATGTTCTACTATCGGGGACTCGGGAAGTGTCACTTATGTAGAGGAGAGAATGAGTGTAATGGTGTGCTGGAGGGAGGAGAGTGCAAAGTGAAGGGGAGAGTAATGGTATACTGCAGGAGAATGATGGGTATAATACAGAGAGGAGAGTCAGGAGT
>NW_017309835.1:0-403 GCF_000935625.1 Nanorana parkeri | reverse complement strand
TACAGCTGGAAGAGGGCACCGAGTCATCCTCCTCCCAACTCACTTCGGCACAACGCCAGGTACAATACCTCATGGACCGGGTTGACGACCTTGAAAACTGGTCAAGGTGAAATAACCTGAGGATCGTCTGCCTTCCGGAGTCATACCACCCCTCAATGTTGCCAACCATCTGCGCACATAATATTCCAGATCTACTAGGTTTCCCTGCTCCCTGCAAGGTCAAGCGGGCACATCGAGTGGGCCCCCTTAACACCGAACGCAAGACGCCTAGGCCGGTCATTGTGCGTTTCCTAGATTATACTGACCGTCTAGCAGCTCTCCAAGCCTATCGCGCTAAGAAGGAGCTACACCTGGAAGAGAAACGCCTTCTCATCTTTGCGGATTACTCAGCCGAAGTTACGAA
>NW_017309834.1:3326-43129 GCF_000935625.1 Nanorana parkeri | reverse complement strand
GCCTTATTTTAGTCTTGTTTTGGGGTGCTGGAGGAGGAGATCTGAAGTGCAGGACGACAGTCAGTGCACCTGACTACTGACCTGTGAAATACATGTAGTTACTTTTAAAGAAAGACACAGAGACATTTGATGAAGTATATCGAAAAGTATTTTTAGAATGTGAAAACCCACATATAAACAATATATATATATATAAAAATGTATCTAGTTTTTACAGTCTACCAAGCTCATCAATCAAATTGCGATTGCTGTCTTTGATCTCCTGGAGCTGTGTCATGATTATTTTTGCTGGTCTTTTGTATAATTTGAATGTTATTTTGCATTATTTCTCATTTTTTTTGTTGAGCCCACAATTCTCCAATGCAGCGCCCAACGGTTGTCCGGTCCGACTCTGGAGCTATATGTACCAAAAAATACAATTATTACAATAAGTCCTTTGTATTTTTCTAATACCCCAAAAATGTTAATTAATGAAAAGTGCATACCAGAGGTTGTGGCCTCGTCCACATATTCCACCTCCTCCACAACTATAGTTGTCTCGTCAACATTGCCATCACTTGGCTGGGTCTGGGTCGGGGTCACGTCCTGGGGCTGTTGTTTCTCCTTTCGTGGAGTCGCTCTCCTATTACTTTTTTTTTGTTCTTTCTCTGTGATATAGCAAAGTAAAATCAATCTAAATAACGCAGAGATGATCAATAATATGGCATGTTCTTCAAATGTTCTCTTTTGTTATTGTGTTGTGACGTTTTCCATGAGAATTTTGATTATTCTCCAAATTCTAAATTTTTTTTAGAAGACAGGAGAATTGCAAAAAGAACAAAATCGATGAAATGGACAGTGAGCTGAATTGGAGAATATTTCCACTCTTTTGCACTACAGTACACATTTATCACTTCTACTACATTGGCCAAACTCTTCACCCTTTTGTAAATATCACTTATTCAGCTTCATTTATCTTCAACTACAACAATAAAAGTTTTTTTACTACAATTTCTTTGCCTATGGTCATTTATCAACGTTTGGTCCAACTGGATTGCACTAAGCCAGAACGTCATCGTTCACGCATGGCAATCCTAGCGATACCTGTCTGCGTTCATCTTGTTGATAAATGCAGGCAAAGAGAGAGGGTGGCAAAGTCACCTTGCGAGATAAGGTTTGCCACCAGGTCCCCTCCTGTCTCCTGATACTGTCGGGCAGTCGGTCCATGGCCGAGCGCCCGACTTAGCAGAGGTGGGCTGACAATATATAAAACCACATTAGATTGCATATAGGAAATTACACAAACAACAGGAATCATGTGGATACCTTAGAACATCACATGCATGCGTGAATCCTGAGCACAATTACTACTAATGGCAAACAGCCAATGTCATGATAAAAACAATGCATAAAATATAGATGCAAACAGCAATTAAGGTGGCCAAGCAGTAGAGCCGGTTATAGCACATGAGAAGATATTGTAGTTAGAGAGATGTACAAAAGTACTTGTTTTCAATGATTTTAAAAAGTAATAATTCAAAATGGCCGCTGACCTTGTTGACCCTTTGCAAGCCATATTTTATTTGGCAGTTATGTGGCAGTTATGTATAACATGTTTAACATCACTAGTGATATAAATGCACATTTTGGCAATTGGATGCAATGTCTTAAAGTGATTGGCTTGCAGCGGCCATATTGATTTATTTTGGTATTGTGCCTGGTTTTACAACCGTGGTAGAAGAGGTCACCATGGATATATGTGCAAAGTTTTGGGTTATTCTGATAAATGGTTTCAGAGTTTAAGTTGTTGTCAGAATATTGCATAATCCAAAATGGCTGCAAAACCATGTGAGCAATACAGCTATACAGCAAACCATAAGCACACAGAGCAAGTTGTACATCAGTTGCTTTAGCGTTTATGGATATGCAGGTTTATGAATAGTTTACAAAAAACTTTCCCAAAAAGCAAGATGGCTTCCACATCATGTGACCTATGACCTTTATATTATAATATGATCTGCAGAGCATAGGGCTGTAGGATTGTGCAAAGTTTCATGAATTTTTGACTTGCAGAGCACTTGTTGCAGGCATAACAAAATGCGGCGTAATAATAATTACAATATTAATCTGAACAGATACATTAGGTGTCCTTTCAACTTCGTTGTTTGGCCACCTAATAAAAACACATTGGTACACATGATCAAAAAAGTTATGCACAAAAAATGTATAATTACTTTTTAGAAGTTGGCGATTGGTCTTCAGCTGGTCCTCCTCTCTGTTCTTTAAATCGGACTACCGTTTGCGGATTTGATCCTTGCTCCTTGTCTTGCCATATTTTTTGGCTATGCTACAAATGACGTCATTTATGATGTTCCTTTACGTGCATTTTTGCAGCCATATTTCTCACGTGTGCAATCATAGTCTTTCTTTGTGAAAATGCTCACCATCTCCACCATTTCCTCCATGGACATGGCTATATACAGCTTCTTTGTCGCCGACACCTCCTCACTTGAAACCACCTGCACCTCCTCACCCTCTGTGCATAGCTGGGTCCCACTTGTGCTTGCACTTTGTGAATTTGCAGAATTAGACATGTTTACCTTTTTTTCAAATCCAAATATATCACTAGCTCAATCTTACTGCTCTTCTCTCTTTGCTCCTCTCTCTCGCCTTGAAATTCGCCCGGGACCAACTTACGCTATTGGTCGGGCTAAACTGTGGTTTTGGGCCTAGCCGTAGGCCCGATTAATGACGTATATTCTGCCTGGCCGAAATTTCGATATTGAAAGAAACAGAACAAAGTTTCCTGTACTGCTCAAATCATCAACGTAGGATATGCACTGCAGTGTTCTATGCAATCAATGTTTTGATTAGCGAAAATCGTTTAGTTTCGTTCCATGGACGAACATCGGCCAATTGAATGCAATATTACGAATTTCGCTGTTTAAAGTTCTAAACAGCTATTGCACACAATGCACAGCAGCAGATCCGCATTGAACATCAAACTTTGATCGGATTTGTAAAATCGATAAGACTTCGATACAGACGAATATACGTTACGTAGTAGGGCCTGTGTCTGCGACAGAAAGCATTGCCGTAGTACCGAATTTCGGCGTAAGTTCGTCCTGGACGAATTTGTGGTAGTTGTAGGCGCTGAGAGAGAGTGTGTCATCGAGCAGCATTGGAAGAGTTGAAAATAGTTTCTAACAGTTTTCAGAAAGCAATCGTTGGAGCCAAAATTTGCAAAATGTCGGATTCTGAAGCTTGTGTCACAGAGCCCATTGAAAACAGAGAGGGTGAGGAGCAGGTGGCATCGGTCTGCAGAAATAAAAGGGCAAGTGGAATGTCTTTAGAAGAAATGGTGGAGCTCGTCCGCATATTTAGAAAACATGACTACGATTGTGTCCATGAAAAGCATGGCAGCAAAAATGCACACAAGGAGGATCTAATCAATAAGGTCATCCGCTGCATTTCCCAGAAATTTGGAAAAGAACGTTCCAAAAATCAGATCCGCAAAAGATGGTCTGATTTAAAGAACCGTGAACAGGAACAACTAAAAGAAATTCGGAACATTATAAAAAGTAAGTGCTTTTGATTTAAACTAAAAATTGTAAACATATATAGCAATGTGTTTATAAAAGTATAACTTTTAGGCCTCATTCACACTGCGTACGTACGTGCGTATTGTACCATATGCAACATATGCAAATAAATGGCTCCATACACACAGCATCGTATTGAGCCGTATATTTGCGTAGGGTATATATGCGCAAAAACATAATGGAACAGAGATACGTCTGTGCAGCATATTTACGCGCGCATGTGCACATATACGCGCGTGCATGCGTACAGCACATTAAGGATTAACTTTACGAGCGATGCATTCTGGTATTGCATATAGTGCACACATAAACGAATATATGCTCTTATATACGCGCATTGATGCGCGTATATACGCAATACACATTTTTGCTTGCGTTGTGTGTGTGACTGAGGCCTAAACATCACATGCGAAGTTTAAGTTGATTTTTACTTCTGCTCTGGATTCACACATGCATGTCTTAGATATCAACATGACTCATCTGCCCGTGCGTAACTACAAATCAAAGGTCCCCATAGCAAAATTTAGTATTGTGCCCCCGTGATTGCTAGTTATGCCACTTGCATAGCCCACCTGATATACCATACAGCCCACCTGAGAGTGACCATGCAGAGCCCACCATAAATTCCCTATAGTGGGCTCTGCATTGTCTAAGATGAGCTGCAGTGCACACCTATTAGCCGTGCGAGCTGTTACTGGCTCTTCTGCAGCAGCTGCTGACTCTCACTGACACAACTCCGCAGTGGGTGTTCCTCTTCAAAGCCACTGCTGAGCTGTGTCAGTGACAGCAAGAACCATGATATTCGATAGCGACCCATGCGGCCCACAAGGGATGTCACAGGAAGGAACAGGTGGGCCAGTCAAGAGCATCAAAGGGATGCCCTTGACTGGCCCACCTGTGCCCGGGCCCCATAGTGTCCGCAATGGGTCGCTATGACGATTGTTACACCACTGCACCTGTGGTTTGTTTATTTCATTTACTGTATGCAATCCTATGTGGTTTTAGATTTCAAATAAACAGTTAAACTTTCGATTGCGATGTGTGATGGTAAAGACAGTTTTTGGAGACTTGCCCAGGGCAACCAATCAGCTTCTCTTCAGTTTGTTCAGTTAATCTTATCAAATTTAATCGATAATTTTTAAGACTTACATGCAAGGTATTTGCCATAAAAAGTCTATTGTGATGCGGGTACTGCACTTGGCCACATGATTCTATGTTAAAAACCCCTTTAAAAAAATTATTTAATTAAAGGAGCAGTCCTTTAAACATATAAAGTGAAACCATAAAAATTTAAATTTTGTTCCTTGGTTGTCCCCTTTAACTGCCTGTAAAGTGGCACATCTGTACGATGTATAGAACCACCTGCAGAAATATATTTGAGCTGGTCCTCCTCTCTGTTCTTCAAATCCGACCACCTCTTGCGGATTTGATCTTTGCTTCTTTGTTTACATATTTTTTGGGCGATGCTGCATATCACATCGTTTATAACTTCTTCCTTCCGCGCATTTTTGCTGTCCTACTTCTCCTTTGTGCAGTCATAATCTTTTTTGGTGAATATTCCAACCATCTCCACCATTTCCTCCATGGACATGGCAATAGATCTTTTTATTGTTGTAGTTGAAGATAAAGGAAGCAGAATATGTGATATTATCAAAACGGTGAAGAGTTTGGCCAATGTAGAAGAAGTGAGCAATGTGTACTCTAGTGCCAAAGAGTTGATGTGGAAATATTCTATAATTCAGCTCACTATCCACTTCATCAATTTCGACCTTAATTTTGCACTTCTCCTGTCTTCTAAAAAAATTCTCAATTCTAATAATATTCCAAAATATCATACAAAACATCTTTACACAATAACAAAACAAACATTAGAAGTGCATGCCATATTATTTGTCATCTCAGCGTTATTCCGATTAATTTTAGTTTGCTATATCACAGAAAAAGAACTAAGAAAGAAGCGTAGAGCCGGCGGCGGTGAGAATACCATCCAGGCTCCGCAACGGGAAACACAGCCCCAGGACCAGACCCAGAAGCAGCCAAGTCCTGGAATTGCCGATCAGACACCCATTGTTCTAGAGGTGGAATATGTGGAGGAGGCCACAACCTCTGGTATGCAGCATGCACTGTAGTATTTTATAAAAAATAATTTGTATGGTAAAACAAAAATGGCCATATGTAAAAAAAAATTTTTTTTGGTACATATAGCTCAAGAGTCGGACATGCCGCTCGATCGGCCAGCACTTTGGCGCTGCATTGCCGAACTTTGTCAACAAAAAAGAAAATTGGACAGTATCCAAGAACAAGTGGACAAAGTCAAAAAGAACGTTCAGAATACCCTTGATGTTCTGAAAAGATTATAAAAAATATGTTTTTTTGTGTGACATTTTATCAATACTTTTAGATATACTTCATGAAATGTCTCGGTGTCTTTCTTTTAAAGTAACTACATGTACTCCACAGGTTAGTAGTCAGGTGCACTGCCTGTCCACCTGCCCAGCCCTTCCAATCTCCTCCTTCAGCACCCCAACACAATACAAAAAAAAGCATGCCAGCACAGTTTGGCTGAATGTTGTATTTTCGTACATCATGCATATCGTACATCATCAGGAATTTCGCACATCATGCCTAGTATATTAGTTCCCTTTTCAATGTAAATTCGGATGATACATTCCTTTCCTGAAATCTAGTGCACCCACCCAGCCATTAAATTTACTTAGGGGTCTATCCACGAAGCTGCCGAAGGATCTAGCCGTAGCTTCGGCCTATCCTTCGGCTAGCTTCGACCCCAGCACCCCTTCGTTTCAGTGGAAGCGAAGGGGTGCTGTACGGGCTAATCACTATAGCCCGTACAGCTACCGAACGTGGCCGAGCGGCTCAGTCGAGCCAAACGCATATGCCTAGGCTTGGCTGACCCGCGCTTAAAGCCGAAGATGGCCAAGCGGCTGGCTGACATCCTGCTTCTGACAGCTGGGTGGAGCCAGCCATGATGTTACGGCTGGCTCAGGCCACTTGCAGAGAGATCAGTGTCCCAGATTACCTGCTAAGTAAATCAGGGACACTGATCTACAAACAGCTAACTCTCCCTTGCGCTCCGGGAGCTCCCGCTCACGGCCCCCAAGTAGAGAAACACTGCTGTTTCTTCTTTTTTTTTTTTCTTCTGACACGGAGCCGTGTCACAATAGAAAAAAAATAAAAAAACATTTTGCCAATTGGAATGCATTGCTAGATTCCTATTGGCTATTTCAATTTGCAATAGCCAATAGTAAACTAGCATTGTACCCGCCCTCTGCTGATGAACCTGATGGAGTACGGCAGCAGAGGGCGGGTACAATGCTAGTTTACTATTGGATATTACAAATTGAAATAGCCAATAGGAATCTAGCAATGCATTCCAATGGGCAAATTTATTTTTTATTTTTTCTATTCTGACACGGCTCCGTGACAGAAGAAAAAAATAGAAAAGGCAGGGTTTCTCTCCTGAGCGGGATTCTCCCAGAGTGCCAGGGAGAGTTTTTTTCTTTATTTATTTTTGCACTGCAGCAGAGCAGCCTGGACAATAGGAAACTATTGGGCGGAGCTAGCTGTGACTGCTAGCTTGGCGCAATCGTTTCACATTTAAATTATTTTCAATTTTTAAAAAAAAATTCTGTCTTGCTCGGTCCCTCAGAGGGAACAAGCAGGACATAAAAATATTTTAAAAAGTGACAAAAAATTTAAATGGAAAACGATAGCGCCGAGCTAGCAGTGACACCTATTCCCGCCCAATAGTTTCCAATTGTCCAGGCTGCTGTGCTGACGTCCAAAAATAAAGAAAAAAAAATAATCTCCCGGGCGCTCTGGTAGAATCCGGCTCCCGGACGCTCAGGAGAGAAACACTGCTCTTTCTTATATGTCTTCTGACACGGAGCCGTGTCAGGATAGAAAAAATTAAAAACAAATTTTGCCCAATGGAATGCATTGCTACATTCCTATTGGCTATTTCAATTTGCAATAGCCAATAGTAAACTAGCATTGTCCCCGCCCTCTGCTGCCTTACTCCATCAGGTCCATCAGCAGAGGGTGGGTACAATGCTAGTTTACTATTGGCTATTGCAAATTGAAATAGCCAAAAGGATCTAGCAATGCATTCCAATGGACAAAATTTTTTTTATTTATTTTTTCTATTCTGACACGAATAAAAAAAATGATGAAACAGCAGTGTTTCTCTCCTTGGCGGCCGGGAGAGGGAGCTCTCGGAGCACCAGGGAGAGTTAGCTGTTTGTAGATCAATGTCCCTGGTTACTTAGCAGGTAATCAGGGACGCTGATCTCTCTGCAAGTGGCCGGAGCCAGCCGTAACATCACTGGTGGCTCCGCCCAGCTGTCAGAAGCAGGATGTCGGCCAGCCGCTTGGCCATCTTCGGCTTTAAGCGTGGGTCAGCCAAGCCTAGGCATATGCGTTTGGCTCGACTGAGCCGCTCGGCCACGTTCGGTAGCTGTACGGGCTATAGTGATTAGCCTGTACAGCACCCCTTGGCTTCCACTGAACCAAAGGGGTCCTGGGGCCCAAGCTAGCCGAACGATCGGCCGAAGCTACGGCTAGATCCTTCGGCAGCTTCGTGGATAGACCCTTAGGTAAATATCATGGCTGGGTGGGTGCACTAAAATGCATGTATAGTGGCAAATCAGTCTAATGTATATAACCTGCTGCAACAACATGCTTTGGCGTTACAAGGGGGTGCAGTATGTGTATGTGTGTATATATATTATAATTATTATTTCTTTGATATTATGACGACGGCCGATGCAATCAAAAAACATAAAAACAGAAAGGGCACCTCCCTGAAATGAGACGGGAACCTCACTGAAATGCTTTCTGCAAGACCTTGTCGGGGTATCCCCTCTGTCTTAGTCTACATCTTAAATTCTTTGCCTCTGTTTCAAAATCATTGTCTAGACTGCAATTCCGCCTCACCCTTAGGTATTGCCCATAAGGGATGCTCTTCTTTAGGTTTTTAGGGTGAGCACTACTGGCCTCCAATAAAGAGTTCCCAGCAGTGCTTTTTCTGTATAGTCTAGTATATAATTTACCTGTGGCATTCTTGCAAATTAGTATATCAAAAAAGGGCAGCTGTAATTCATTCATCTCCATGGTGAATTTGAGGTATAATTCGTTAAAATTTAAAACCTCAACGAATTCTCTCAAAAGTTTCTTGCCCCGAGTCCAGAGAATGAAGATATCGTCTATGTACCTGTGCCATTATAAAATGTGGCACAGGTACATACACAAATCATCTCTGGACCAGATGTCCTCCTCCCATAGCCCCAGGTACAGGTTGGCATAGGAGGGAGCACAACGTGTTCCCATAGCTGTGCCCTGTACCTGGAGGTAGAGGCTGTCATCAAAGGAGAAAGTGTTGTGGGTCAGAATAAATTGTAATAATTGGATCAAAAAAACATTATGGTTATATTCCGATACTTCCAAAGTGGCCAGTACTTTTTTTATTACCTCTAATCCTTTTGAGTGAGGTATACTAGAGTATAAAGCCTCGACATACAGGCCTACCAGGAAAGTGCCTTCTGGGACCTCAAGATCTTTGATTTGAGAAATTAAATGAGGGGTATCTTTTACATAGGAGCTAAGAGCTTCTACATGTGGACGTAAAATATGGTCCACATATACACTAGAATTTGCGTTTAAAGCACCGCAGCTTGATATTATTGGGCGACCTGGTGGCTCCAAGAAGTTTGTATGTACTTTAGGCAGGGCATATATGACCGTGATTCTAGGATGTTGATTTTTTAAGAAATTGCCAGTATCTTTATCTATAATGTTCTTATCTAGGGCATCATCTATGATTTTGAAAAGTTTTAAATGGTGGTCCTTCAGAGCAACCCTTTTTATGGGCTGGTACCAATGTTGATTGTTAAGGATCTTCCTTATCATTTCTGTATAGAATAAGTTGGTCATTATGACTATGTTTCCCCCTTTATCCGCTGGTTTTAAGATGATTTCTTTATTCTGTTGGAGGTCCATTAGTGCCTTTCTTTGGTTACGTGTTAAGTTATCGTTTTTAACTTTTTGGGGTAACTTCTCTATTATGTCTTCACTTACTCTTTTTACGAAGTTCCAGATGTTAATGTTTTGTGATAAAGGGGAAAAACTGGTTGATTTAGGTTTAAATTGGGAGATTTTAAGAGGTATATGTTTCTCCTCGAGATCTTCTTCATCCTCCTCTGAGATATGCCCCTCAGACCACAGATCTTGGAGGTCTCGTAAAGCTTGGTAGTCCTTCCTTGAGAAGTCCTTCCAATCCTTAAGGATCCCTCCCAAGGGTTGACTGGTTTTATCATAGATTTGTTTTAGCAATAACTTTCTGGCAAAGAGATTTACATCTTTAATAATATCAAACTTATCTGGCGGTATTTCGGAAAACGGAGGTAAGTTAACAATTTGCAGATCATTTATTGGGGGCGTTTTGTCATGTATTGGTCCCACATAGTTCTTCTGGTTAGTGGATTTGGGAAGTTTTCTGTTGGTGAGGGCCCTTCTTTTTCCCCTCTGTCCATAGGAGGGCCTATTTTTGGGGGGATCGATTATGTTATTGGGGGATTGTCTGAAAAAATATTTTTCTACCCCTGTTGCTCCTCCCTCCTTTCACAATTTAGAGGATGCAGAATCTGTGTGTCCTCGGTCAATTTGTCTATTCGGGTATCCCCGATTTGGTCCAATATTTGGATTTCTGGGGGCCTTTCCTTTATCTAATTGAAATAGACAGAATACACCGCACTTTGGGCCCTGACTCCTCATTTATCTGCCGCATCCATATTTTTAAATTGAAAGAGTTCATAATGCAAGCAGCCAGATCTCAGGGGAAAATGTTCTTCAATTGTCCTTCTTCCAGATCTTTCAAGACACACCTTGTTTTTAAGGAGGGCCCTTAAGCCATTATTGGAACTATTACGATCTAATGATATTACCTACAGATGGGGTTACCCCTTGCAACTTATTTGCTCACACAAAGGAAAGACAGCAATCTTCACGGACCTAAGTGACCTCCTAATTTTCCTTGAAACATTTGAATTCCCTCACGTGTCACTTCCTCTCTGGCCCCTAAAACCTTCATTACCTGACCTTCCTTCCTCATCGGAATGGCAACAACGTTACAACAAGAAAGGAACTGGCCCTGAACAATGCTCTTCTTCTGCAACTTGACTTACTCAAATTTGTTGGTTGACAGACTTTAGTTGTTTCAATCTTGAGGTATATGCAACATTTTTCTAAAATCCTCAAATATTTTTGGAGCAACTTCTAACCATATACAGTATGTTAATTCTACTTTATTTAGACTCCTAGGAGCAGGAGTATCAATAGTGACTTCTAAGACCACCTCCTAGTGCGCAGTTTGACTTTGCTGTGCGTAATCCTCCACCCCATTAGGCCGTGTCTTCTCGTGAGGTCTTGTGCCCTGCGGGAAGTCATTTTTGTTTTTGTTGAGATTTCGACACATAGATGATGGTGTTTTCATACATCCTAATTTGTATTAATTCATCTCTACACCTCTTTTTTTTCCCTTTCATATCTTGTTAATATGTTTTGTTTCGTTTTGATTCGGATTTTGCGTTATTTCGTTTTATTGGGAATCGGGCTACGAAACTCAATTCGTTTCAGGATTCGGACAAAATTTGTTAGCGGTATTCTTTACGAATTGACGTTTCATTTTTGTTTCGTTCGTTGCAGCAAAGTGACATTTAAAAAAAAATGTTTATATAACTTTGCTGCAACGAAAATGTGTCCAAAACTATTCATGAAAAGTATTATGACACCTCGGCTCACAGACCCGAATGGCATTTGGGAGCTTACGAATGCTATGTTGTATTTGACAGCTGAGAATGTCAAATGGGCGGAGCGAGCCGGTTCATCACGGCTCGCTCTGCCCACCTGTTTACTTTCGGGCTGAATGTCATTTTGCTGCGAGTTTTCTTCGGGTTCGGGTGGTCGTCGTGCGGCGGGACTTTTTTTATTTCGGTTGGTCGGCGGACATAGTGCATCATGATTGACGCTGGATTACATCGATGGAGCCTTTTTTTTAAAACGGAATAGTCAAAAATTGACTTTTGTTTTGTATTCAAATTAAAGGACTTTAATCTAAAAGTGCGGTTTGTTTATTTACTCTGACTTCTAACCCTTACTCATTCACAAGGGGGGGGGCGGCATCTGGGTGCCACCTTAATTAAAGGAGTACCATGATGCAAATAAGCCCCCTTGCCCGCAGACCCTCACAACCACTGGGTCAGGGTTGTGGGGAAGATGCTGAGGTCAGAGGGCACGTGGCCTGGTAAAGCGCAGAGAGAGGGGGGCGCTCGATCGCCCACCTCCTTTCCTGCCCTACCGGGCCTGTGCTCGGATCAAGGGTCTGGTAGGTATGTTAGGGGGGACCCCAGTCCTTTTCCCCATTTTTTGGGGCTGGGGTTCACCCTTAAAATTCCTACCAAACCTAAAGGGCCTGGTATGGATTTTGGGGGGATCCCCACACACTTTTTTTTGTTTTAACTTAGGGGCCCCTCCTAACATTCCTACCAGACCTAAAGGGTCCGGTATGAATTGGGGGAGAACCTCACACTTTTTTTCCTCTTCTGCAGACTGTAAAAAAAAATGTCTCATGGATCTGCCTATTTCATCTTACCTCCGACTTGCCTAGTAAATATAGGACAACACGAATACCCTCAATATCCGACTGGTTTACAAAATTACAACTACTAGACTTCTAGATTCCATTGTTGTATTCTAATCAGGAGGATTATGCCTCTTTCTACAATTCTGTGCAAGCTGGTTGAACTTTAAGGCCTCAGATACTGTGTTAACTTATCAATCCAATGAATTTTCATTTACTTTTAAATTGTATCATAATATGCGATACATCTTATAGTTCTCACTTATTTAATGGGTAGCATCCATGTACTTTATGATTTCAATAAGTTCAAATACCATAACCAGAGTTTGTCTTTGTCTTTGTCATTTGTCTTCCCCCTGTCTAATTGTCTTTCTTCCCTTTTTGTTTCAATCCTTAATATTTTTCTTATATTATTGGACATGAGTGTTCTTATGTCATAAATGCCTTTTTCAATAATTGTTCAATAATCTTTGAATATCTTTATGTGATGTATGTTCTGTTTAAATTAATAAAACTTAAATAAATTTAAAAAAAATACATTTTAGGGGCATCTGTCCATGAAGTGCATTGGCCCCTTAAGGATGCAGCCAAGTGACACAGACACTTTTCCTTTCATCATAGCAAATTTCTACTTTTTTAGTTCAGTTTCACTTTATTTAGCAACATTTTATATTTAGCTGACAAAAAATAGACATATTTGTTAAATAAATTTTTAAGTCCTGGCCCCATAATTAAGAAAGAAGCAAGGTAAACAAAACCACTTTGCAATAACTTAAGTGTACTCATATTGTAAACACTGAACCACTTTTGTAATCAGAAAATATATAAGCAGATTTTATTCTGACTCCAACCGTTGTATTAGTCATTTAGCCCTTACTTCTACAGGCCAGGCAACCTATGCCTGGCCTGTAGAAGCAGATACAATCACCGTGGAAAGTCTTTATCAGATACCTGAACTCACCAAATACCTTTTCTTCCACAAAGTTTTCTATTGAATGCAGCTGGTTACAGCAGACAACAGGACGTAGCAGAACATTAAAGAGGTGGTATTTTCAGGTCAAAATATGTAACGTTTCCCCCCATGCAAGCATATTATTTAAGGGATGAAGACTTTGTGGAACAATCGGGAATCCTAGTAGAAAGGTTTAAGGAAAAAAAAAATCCCAGCTATAAGTTTGTTAAGTGTTCCTATTCACTTTATCTTGTCTCCTCACTCCCTCCTCTTACTGAACCATTCTCATCAATGTCTTTCTACAGTCCAATGTCCCTACACAGTGGAGGGCTAATACAGGTGAAAGCTAACTGGCCTAAAGGTATGTTTGTGGGCAAGGACCCAACAGAGGATCTACTTTTAGGTTTAATGACCAGTTTGTCACTACCAACATGCGGCTTATCACACAATGAATACGCGGCTTATCACACATCTCCTGTGCATTTATTCCCAGACATTTCAAGACTCAACTACTGGGATTACAAAAATTCAGCATTACACAGAGGAAAAGCAGAAAAAACACAACCATTTTAAACAATTCATTCGGTATAAAATAATTGTTTAAACCTTTTGCTGCCAAGCCCTCCAGAACATTTTGCACCTCAGCTGGCCACACCATTTTTTTCAATTTTTCCCATTGATTTGATTTTCAATTGCTGCGTTACTAGCGTTTGTAAAAAAAACAAAAAAAAACTATATATTTTCTGAAAGCACAGGCCTGGTAGAATAAAAAGATGGTGCTACTAAATTTGTAGGCCCTGCGATAATTGTGCAAATGTTTCTCAAATTAATATTAAACCGATAAAAATACACAATTAAATTCATAAAGCACACTAAAATCAGTATCAGTGCACAAAAAAAAAAACATTTTCTGACTAAATCTAAAAGATAAAACTGTATAGAGTTAATAAATAACAAAAATTGCCAAATTTTAAATTGTGACTTTTTGCGAAAAGGTAAAAAAATGAAGGAACGCAAAACTGTAAATTAGCGACTTTAACTTTGTTAAAAATCGGGTTTGCGCCGTGTTGGTGTTTGTGTTGTGATAAAATTATACAGGCATAAATTTAATTGCAACACAAGGTATCACAATGCACAGCAATGCGTCACAAAGCGCTGCCACAGTTAAATTAATGTTTTTTTAAAAAGAAAAAAATCATGCACTGTGATGCGTTCTAACAACACACTGCAGCACACGTGCATGGCGTACACCACAATATGGTGCACGTTTATGTTATGTGTGTGGGGGGAGGGGGGTATGTTTTTATTAGTTATTATTTTTTATTACATTTAATTTGTAATAATTATTTTCTGTTGGGGGGGCTACGGTGAAATATCTGGGGTCTAAACAGACCCCTGACATTTCCCTTTTGAAATAGAAAAATAAATTTAGGATGCAGAGTCCTCAATTTCTTTTTCTGCAGCCTCAGGACTAAATGAATGGAAAGCACTCACTACAGAGGCTTCCCATTCATTCAGAAACTGTTGATAGTAAAATATTTACTATCAACCAGTTTGTGAATGGGGAGAAGCATCTGTACTGAGTGCTACTCCCCATTCAGAAATTCATGAATGAAGAGGCAGTGATATAAATCACTTCCTGCTCATTCACAACTGTGGACACATAGTAATATGTGTCCCCAGTTATTTACAAACATTTACAAACATCCAGTGTTTGTCCTTCACACAGAGGATCGGTAATATCACTGATATTTACTGATCCTCCGCTCGGCCACGCACACAGCCGCTGTCATCCTGATACTGACAGGATGACAGCGGCTCCTCTCTCCTCCCCCGCTGGGCTGCTCTTATGCCGCTCGATCATGGTGATCGCTTGCTCGTCCGCCCCCGGGGGAGAGGAAACAGCAGGAATTCATGGAGACAGAGATCCCTGCCTGGACCTGCTCTAGGCAGGAAGGAGAGGCTGAAGATGCCGGTGGCCAGCAACAGGATGCAGGCAGGGGTGGGGAGCCCGGAATTTTTTTTAATAGCTGTCATCAGCAGCTTGTCAGCCGCTGATGTCAGCTATTAATTTAACGGGTACTGTCCACGGAACAGTTCTGATATAAGTTAATGGTTGCTAAAGCGACGATGAGCTTATAGCAGAACCATAAATGTCGCCGCCGGATAGCACCCGATCGGTATCCAGCAGCTGGCGGGCCTCCCATGATAGACTAGAATCTCACTTTTAGCTTACTCATTTGTATTAACATTGTAGTTTATCATAGGAGTGAGCTTGGAGTGGTGTGGCTACTTTACAACACACACAGGGACCATGGGGAACAAAAGTAACCTCCCTCCAGAAGGAAGAACAGTCTCAGCACCAATTCAGAGATGATTTGAAGATCTACAGCCGAATGACACACAAATAAGCTAAATTTTTGTTAATAGGGTATTTGAATTCATTTTTAAGATTTAACTACTTAGTTTGGTGTCACTTTAATAATGAGAGACAACCACTGTATTTTACGAGGGGCCTTAGTTTCCATATTACTGCAACACATTTTAAGCAGATCTGCAGTTTAAAAAATGGTCTTCTCCTTCCAGTTCCTTCCCACTACACATATATATTTTTAAATACCATTATATATACATATCGTACTGACAGTTTTCTAGCCAGTCATGTGGCATTCTTGGGTCTTCTTCTCCCTGCAGCAGAGGTGTGATATTACCAGGGTCAGTACTGATCTCTGCAGTGTCATGCTGTGAGCCCAGGCTGATCGGATGAAGCATCCCCAGGGGGGTTGGTCCATGACAGCTTGGGTTCACAAGTAGTTAATTGAATGATGATGGCCATTTGCAACCTTTGTATTTTACCGGCAACTAGAGCAGAGTTTCTTTGGGGACAGTGCTGAGTATGAAGCTGCAGTGGCGGAACTACCGCCGGTGCAGCAGGTGCGGCCATACCGGCCCCTCAGCCTGGGGTGGCCCAGCACAGTTGCCGGCCGCCGGATAGCACCGGATCAGTATCCAGCAGCTGGCGGGCCCCCAGTCTCTGCGCCGACACTCCCGTGCGGCCAGCACCGCAGCTACCGTCAGCACGCCCGCGTCAGACCCGGCTCTCTAATCGGCCGCCGCCTTACGCCACTGGCCGGGAGTGTCGGATGTGCAGATGGCAGAAAGGCGGCAGAGAGATGGAGCAGCTGCGGCCACAACAGACCACCCACAACCAGGGTCCAGGGACTCTCACTGACCACCACGCTAAGGTAAGGTGACATTTTAAAAATAAAATCCCGGGACATTTTAAAATGTTTTATTATTTTATGTTCCCGCGACATTTTTAAATGTTTTTTTTAAAATACTCACCTGATCCGATCCACCGACAAGCGCAGCGTCCCGACTCTCACGCTGTCAGAATATGCATACAGAGCGTGTCGGTAACTATTTAAACCGGCGCGCTATATGCAGCTTCTGAGAAGATACGCTATTAGCATAGCGGGAGCAAAATGCGCAGCCGGCTTCCACGCTACGCTATTAGCTTATCTTCTCAGAAGCTGCACACAGCGTGGTGGTTTAAACAGTTACCGACATGCTCTGTATGCATATTCTGACAGCGTGAGAGACGGGAGTCTGCGCTTGTCGGTTGTTCTGGAGTCTTGCATCAGGGCCATTTGTTTCTTAGGTCCGCCACTGTGAAGCTGCTATATTATTTTGTAATATGCCTGACTATTTATGTTTTTTTTTATTTCAATAGTTTTTTATTGGAATATAAAAGTTTAACAAAGTCGACCTCTGCAAGAGGTAAGACAACAATCACATATAATGAGGAGCAAGATAACATCAAGTTCACAGTCCGGACCTCTGTACAGCATTGACGGCCATAGCATAAAATAGAGTATACATATCCTTGATAGCGTCTGGCATTTGCAGTCTATGATTAAGCAGGTATGTACTTCAGACTGGCATTGTGTACCCCTTGTTTGTTATAATGCAACAAATTCCTTAAGGCAAATAAGGTGGTAAGGGTTGAGCGTACGTATCCATGCCAGGCAGTGACACGTGGAGTCCAAGCTAACTGTGGCAACCGCTCACAGAGGTTAATCGAATAACACGACCCAATGCGGTGCAACCATTGTTGCATCCAGCAGAGATCATGTATAACCGATCATTGAAGTCAACCATTATAAGTCCATACGTATGCCAGCCCCGTGGGGCTCTCTGGCTCCAGCCAAGGTTGCAGAGCGGCTCAGTAGTAGAGATTAGAAAGAGATGTAAAAGATCACAGTGTAGAGGACTATCATGCCTTCCCAGTGGGGGCAGACAGTCATAGAAAGGGTAGAAAGAGGAAAGAGTAGGAGGAGAATGTGGGGAGGGGGAGTAAGGTAGGTGTGGGTAGCGACGCCTAGGGGTAGTAAGGGTGATGGATCATGCACCTTCGCAAGGTAAAGTCTCATATCACTGGTCCAACAGGGTTCTATCAAAGTTTGGCGGGAAGAAATGTTCAACCCATGGTTCCCATACTATATTCAATTTGGGGAGGGTATCGAGTAGTTTGGCAGTCAGCTTTTCGTTAATCAAAGTCCAGTGGATTCTGTTTTTCACCGCTGAGATACTCAGGTTGTGTGAGAGCCAAGCGTGAGCGTTAGTTTGCTTAACTGCCGTAAGCACATGGGTGAGGAGACGAAATTCATGTTTGGACATGTCGGGTGGTCTGACATTCAGCAGAGCCTCACTCGGGGTCAAATGTATATGTCTCTTGGTGAGGATGCTAAGCATCGAGTTTACCTGAGACCAGAGCCTTTGGGCGATTGGGCAGGCCCACCATATGTGAAGGTAGTCCCCCCTTGTCGAACAGCCTCGGAAACAGTTTGGCGAGCTGCCCGGTTTGACATGGGCCATGCGACTGGGCACCATGTACCACCTGTACAGGACCTTGTAGTTGGTCTCCACTGCTGACGCGTTGCGTGAGCAGGATGACGTGGTTGCCCATATCTGTTGCCATGGCATTTCGTCCACTGCCAACCCCAGGTCAGTAGCCCAGCCAGTCATGTATTTGTGGGTCGAGGGAGCGCCCACTGCAAGGAGATTTGCGTATATTAGGGAGACGAGGCCCGGCGAGTGAGGGTCATCCCTGCAGCTCCTCTCAAACTGTGTCAGCAAGGGGCAGCCCACCGGGAAGCGAATTGTGGATGTAACATAATGTTTTATTTGTAAGTAACGAAAGATTTCACTCGCCGGTAGGTGGTAAGTAGCGCATAGTTGGGGGAATGCTTTAAAGCCTGTGGGAGTGATGAGCTCATGTATGTGTGTAGTGCCAGCTATGCCCCATTGCCGATAGGACAGAGCCGACTCCATCCCTGGAGTGAATGAGGGGTTATGTAAGAAGGAGAGGAGGGGCCTATGGGGCGACATCAGACCTCCCGAGTATTTGACCCCGTCCCATACTCTTAAGGAATGCAGGGTGATGGGATTAGTCAGTGACTTCCTATCTACAGGGGTTAAACAGAGAAGGTTTTGTATTTGGAGGGGACTGCTATCTATCGCTCCCAATGCTACCCATAAGGGAGTTTCGGTGACCGCGTGTAGTTTTGTGAGTTGTGATATTTGGGCAGCCTGGTAATATTTGGCTATGTTGGGGACTCCTAAGCCTCCTGCCCTACGGGGTTGGTACAGGATCGTCTTGGAGACCCGGGGCCTGCGACCGTACCAGATGTATCTGAGAAGTTGTCCCTGGAAGATATTTAGATAATGGGAGGGTACTGTTACTGGGAGCACACGGAAGAGATAGAGTAGTTTCGGGAGGTATGACATTTTGGCGGCCGCTATGCGGCCAAGCCAGGTGAGGGAATAGGTAGACCAAATGGAGAGTAGGGATTGGAGTTTACGGCGAATAGGTGGGTAGTTAGCATCGAACAGGGTATGATAGTCGTTAGTGAGGCAGACCCCAAGGTATTTAAGTTTTTTAATATCCCACTGGTATTGGAAGGACTCTTGGATCATCAGTATTAGGTGTGGGGGGAGATTAATATTGAGGGCTTTAGATTTTTGGGGGTTTACCTGTAGGCCCGAAAGGGAGCCGAAGGATGTGAGGAGGGCATGGAGATTGGGTAGTGTAACAATTGGGTTAGTTATGTTAAGAAGGACATCGTCTGCAAATATACTTAGCTTATAGTGGTGACCCGCTATAAGCAGGCCCGTTATGTCAGGGGAAGATCTAATGAGATGTGCTAGAGGCTCGATGGCCAGGGCGAATGGAAGCGGGGAGAGCGGGCATCCCTGGCATGCGCCGCGTAGTATCTGGAAGGGTTTGGACCTGAAGCCCGCGTACCGGACCACAGCCGAAGGAGAAGAGTAGAGTGCAGCGACCCAGGACCTAAATTGCGGACCGAAGCCCCAGCGCTCCAGAAGGTGAAATAGGTATGGCCACGATATGGAATCGAACGCCTTGCTAATATCAAGAGACAGGAGCATAGTGGGTATCTGCCGTTTTCTTGCCAATTGGGTGAGTAGTGCTATCTTGCGGATATTATCGCTCGCCTGATGGGTGGGCATAAATCCCACTTGGTCTTTGTGGATTAGGGTCCCTATTCCCGAATTCAGCCCGGTGGCCATGATCTTACCTAGGAGTTTGACATCTAGATTGAGAAGGGAGATGGGCCTGAAATTGGAGGGGGCAGAGTTATCTGTGTCCAGTTTGGGGAGCATGACTACAGTGGCAGCTAAAGATTCAGGGCGGAATAGATGGCCGGTGTGAATGGAGTTAAAGGCATCTTGCAGCAGTGGTGTTATTAAGTCGGGGTAGTTCTTAGGTGGCATAGGTGGCATTGTACCCATCCGGGCCCGGTTTCTTGGAAGACTTCAGCGTTTTGATGGCTAGAGCCAGTTCTGCATCTGTGATAGGTTCTTCCAAAATGGATTTGAGAGCATCTGATAGTGGGGGTAGTGAGATGTCAGACAGGAGGGGATTGTCTGACACAGGGGTAGTGGAAGTCACGGGGGAGTATAGGTCCGAAAGAAACGAGTGGAACATGTCCACTATTTTAGCTGGGTTACTAGTGAAGGAAGCCCCTGAGACTCTGAGTCTGTAGGGTTGCGTTGTAGGGTCTGTTTTGCGCAGTCTAGAGGCTAGGAGTGAGTAAGGTTTGTTCGCCTTAAGGTAGAAAAGGTGTTTCGTGCGTCTGAGTGTGTTCTCCGCTCAGTAGGTAAGGTGCAAGTTTAAGTTCCGATGCGCCGTATCTAGAGCTATTTTGTGTTGTATGGATGGTTGGTGTGTCGACGAGCACTCCTGGAATTCGCGTTCCAGGGAGTGTAGGCGGGCAGTGTACTTTTTCTTAAATATAGAGGCGATTTTGATGCAATGAGATTAATGGTAAAAGCCGCGCTGTGTGAATGAGACCGCAAAGTGTCAGATATAGTAGATACTGACCTTGGAGTATTGTGATACAATGTGTAAAAAGTGCAAAACAAAAAAGAAACGCATGTATATAACATGCACCTTAGTGTAAATGTAATTGCTACAAAATATCCATAATGAAAAATCAAATGCACTAAATATTAACTGTGAATCAATGTGATGCAATGTGCAAAGAATACCAACAAGAAAAACGCATGTGTGTAACTTGCACTCCAGTGAAAATAATAAATGGTTAAAAAATGTCCATGATCCTGGATCTTCAATAGTCCATTAAGTAAATAGAAGATAAAACATTGGATGTGGAATAAACTTAGTCTCCTGTGACCATCAACAGAGAAATCTTCTGGAATGCACCTCACCTTAAGCAGAGACCCACCAGGTCTCACCCCTGATGAAGTCACGCCCTTTGACGTAATGTACGTAGGGTGGAGTAGAGGAGCTGAGCGATTTGCACACAGTGTCTGTGGCTGCTTACCAAATACCTCAATTTTATCTATGATATGTGAGTAGTATTCCTTTTTTTTTAATAAAGTCTAGTATCCTTTTAAAACCATCTGCACTACGAGTCTCCACTTCTTATTTTTTAGTTTCAAAAGATTTTTATTGTTTTTTCCACACATATAAATTCAGTTACAAACTGCACGAACACTCCAACATAGAGTGTCCACACATAAAAGTTGTACAAACAGTGGTTTTTGCGCTTATAAAATTTAAGTGAGCATATTTCAGTCATATAGTATAACAACGTGCGCTCAAGCTGCGTCCAGAGCATGAGTGGACTTGGTCTTCTTGGGTCCAGGCAGCAAGAATGAGTACAATGTCAAAAAAAATAAAAATAAAATAATAATAGGAAAACAGAACAAATGAGTGTAAGAAAAGGGGGGGAGTGGGAGGGGAAGGGGAGTGAGTATAGTCGCGGCGAGAATTTCAACAAGCACCCTGGTTGTTAAGTTTAGAAAGGTAGCAATATTAATAGCAATAGCTGGGGGACTGTTATAGGGAAAGCAAACGGGTATCAAAGGAAGGTGGGAGGTAATGTCGTATCCAAGGATCCCAAATTGTCTCAAATTTTTGGGTGGTGTCCATTAAACGCGCTGATAGGTTCTCATTGGAGAAAATCCAGTGTATTCTATTTTTAAATGATTGAAATGAGATTGTGTGAGTAAACTATGAGGTGGCAATAGTATGTTTAGCGGCTGTGAGGACATGCAAGACCAATTTAAATTTAAGGTGAGAGATGTTCATGGGTTTGACATTGAGTAGCGCCGTTTGGGGAGTTGGTGGAATATGCACTCCTGCAAGGGTAGAGAGCATTTTGAATACTTTGGATCAGAATGTTTGAGTAACACGACATGCCCACCACATATGAACATATGTGCCGCTGTCAGGGCAACCACGAAAGCATGAGCCTGTGCAGCCTGGCACAAAATGCTGGGCTTGATAAGGGGTGATGTACCAACGGAGAAGCACTTTATAATTTGTTTCCAAAACTCAGGCGCACGTTGAGCTAGAGTTGGTGGAGGTCCATATTTGAGACCAGGTGTCTTCTGAGAGGTCAAGATTCAAGTCTTTCTGCCAGCGGTCCATATATATGTGGTGTGGTGATGGGGATGTTTGTAAGGATGATAAATATAGTTGTGAGATGATTCCTGGAGTGTGGGTCGTGTTTGCATAGTCTTTCAAAGGGTGATAAAGCCAAAGGGTTACCTTTCAGATTAGCATTGTAGGTATCTAAAAATTTCAGAGGATGGGAGCTCATATTTAGTTTGGAGGTCTGGGAAAGGCAAGATCTTGGAGTGGGAGAACATGGAGGAGAGGCGGGTAATTCCCTTTTCTTTCCATTTATGAAAGACGGCTGTGGAATCATATGCTAGTGGGAAGGCCGGATGGTGTAGGGCCGTTTGTTTGTTACTTTGGAGGTAAAATTTATGCTGAGTCCTACGGAGGCTTTTATCAGCGAAGCTTGCCAGCAGGAGATTAAGTTCGCATCTAGACTTTTCTAAGGTGTGTTTGTGGGCGGGGGACGGGTATAAGCTGAACATTCTGGAGGCGTCATTAAATTTTGTTTCAAGGTCATGCATAAGGGTCATTTTCTGTTTTTTAAGAGCAGAAGCTATACGAATACATGTGCCTCTTATGACTGGTTTATGCGCTTCCCAGAGTGTAACAGGTGACATGTCTGGGGTTGTATTGTGGAGTATGTATTCTTGTATAGCAGCTTGTATGTTTATTTCAGTGGATTTATCGGCCAGGAGGGAATCGTTCATAATCCAAGAGCGATCTGTGTGGGCCGACCACAGGGAGGACATTGATAGGGACACTCCCTGGTGATCAGTCCACGAGAACGGGACAATGGACGATTCTACGATTGTGGGTAGAGTGGGATGCGAAACAAAAAAATCATCAATTCTGGAGAATGAGTTGTGTGGGTTGGAGTAAAAAGTGTATTCTCTGTCTGAAGGGTGTAGTTCCCTCCAAAAATCTACTAAAGAATATTGAGATAGGAGCGTACGGAAGGCTTTGGAATTTTCAGCGGGCGGTGTATTTACTGTCGATCTGTCTTGACTCGGGTAGGTGACCGTGTTGGAATCGCCACAAAACAAGAGGGTGCCCTGTTGGTGGGTACTAACTACCGCCAAGAGGTGTTTGAAGAAGGGAAGTTGTCTGGTGTTGGGCGTGTAGTAGGTGACTATGGTGACATCAAGGTCGCAGAGCGTGCCAGTGAGAATAAGGTAGCGGCCTGAGGGGTCAGGGATTTCTTTGGAGCATTTAAATTGAATGGAGTTCTTAAAACCTATTAGGACACCTCTATGTTTGGTTTGGTCATTGGCCATATATATTTGTGAGTATTGAGGATGGAAGTATTTTGGGTGGGAAGAACTGGAAAAGTGGGTTTCCTGGAGGCAGATTATGTCGGTTTTTGAGGATTGGAACTGACGGAAGGCGATTCGCCTTTTACGTGGGGAGTTTAGGCCCTTGACATTCAGCGATAAGAGGTTAATGTTGGAGGACATGATTATGGTGGGGGGTGGGGTGCAGTGTAAGGTACATACCAAGTGGTGTGTCGGTTTCTCGCATCACGACTGGAGGAGGAGAGAGGAGGAAGGGGGTGGAGAAAACGGAAACAAAAACAAAAACAACAGGTTAATAAACAGCAGTTTGAACACAAGGTTCTGACCATCACTATGTGCTCCCCGTAGTAGGGGGGACCACGTGGAGGGCAGAAAAAATTGTCCCCAGGCAGATAACAATCCGGACCGGGGCTCTTTTGGGGGGGTACAGTGACCACTGCCCCAGCGTCTCGGGGGAGTGACTAACAATCTGTCTAAGTGAACGGTAACGTATAATTAGTGTAAATAAACATAACAAAACATTTCCAACCAGTAAAGGTTTGTTCCACGGAGAGGTGTATTGGGTCTTGTTACATGGAAAATGTTAGGAGCCCGGGGCGGTAGAAGGATATCATGAGTTATCAGGTAACGTGCAGTTTGGCATACAGTATGGTAGCATATTTCTAACGGCTAGGAGTTTTTAGGGGTGGGGCTGTATATAGAAAGAGAAGTGGTGGGATGAATTCTATTTATATTGAGAGCCTTTTAGTAAAATTTTAAATATGCCACCACTATGGCTGAGGGCCGAAATACGGTTATGGACACAGGGACAAGTAGCATGGTGATACATAAGGATATCGCCTCTAGAGGCCTAAACATTTGGTTAGGGTACAGGAATAATAGAGTGAATATGAAAAATAAAATAAAAAAATAAAGAGGATCCAAACAGCTTCACCTCTCAGTGTGAGTGCCCATGTGTGGTCTTCCGAGGCTATTTGAGGTGAATCTCTAAAACCAAAAAGTAAAAATAAAATGAATCCCGTATATCAGTCGGGTGTGTATCAATTTGGGACCCGGTCGTCTGGCTGTGGGACAAAAAAGCTTGACATAGTGCCCAAACTGTTCTTTCATCCGGCGCAGTCTGATTCAGAGATCCCTGAAGCAATGCGTCTCCTCTGACGTTGCGGCGACCTCTGTTGGAGGGGGGCTTTGGAAGCCACTGGCGGGGTCTGATTCCGCGTACTTCTCGGATTTGGGGTTTTGGGGCATCGTGGGTGTGTCTCTGGAGCTTTAAGGCCTAGTTCTTCTATCAGGCCCATGGCTTCCGCCAGTGTGACGGCTTGATGCTGGCGACCTTTGTGGGTGAAGAGTACGCGGAAAGGGAAACCCCATCTGTATGGGACACTGGAGTGCTGCAAGTGATGTAGGGCTGGTTTCATTTCCCGGCGCTTAGCAATAGTAGAGGGGGCCAGATCAGCAAATATTTGATATGCATGGTCTTGGAAGGATAAGAGTCCTTTTCTTCTGGATTCCTGTAATATGGCTTCCCGGGTGCGATAATACTGGAACTTCACTATGATGTCCCTTGGTGGACCATCTTTAGTGCGGCGCGTAAGAGCGCGGTGGATTCTTTGGAATTCCAGTCTTTCATGTGGGATAGACGGTGTCAGCTCCTGGAATAGGGCTGTGATGAAGGCTTGGAGATCAATTACAGTTTCTGGGATGCCTCTGATCCGCAAGTTAGAGTGGCGTGATCTATTTTCAAGATCTTCCAGCTTAGATGATAGTTGTAAGTTCTCATCTTTAATGGCGTCCAACTCACGGTCGTGGGCACCTATAGAGAAGGTGACCTCATCCATCTTGGTTTCTAATTCGGCGGTTCTATGACCTAGTTCCCAAATTTCCTTAGTCAATTTGTCTGTTATTTGTCTGGATGTGCTTTGTAGTGCTTTTTGCAGCATGCAATCTATCCTCTGCAGCAATACCCTGTGGCCTGATTGTTCTCTGGTAGGGGAGGGGGAGTTGGCTCTGCTGCCGGCATCGTCTCCCTCTGAGTGTAGAAGGAGGGGGGAGGGGGCTCGTTTCTCCGTGTGACTGGGAGTCGGCGCCATCTTGGATTTAGTGCCTGCTAGGGATTTTTCAATGCTGCGACCCCGCTCCTTAGTTTTGGGGGTCTTTGAGGACATAGTTGCGTGGTCGGGGCACTGCGATACCTGTATGTGTGCTCGTGCGGGCGTTCAGACCGTTTGGCTGTGCGGTATTTCCCCCGAGACGCCGGCGAGTGACGGAGCTGCCTTAGGTCACGTCAGCCATCCAGCACACCGCGCATGCGCCCCCCTCCACTTCTTATTTTATCTGATGCATGGCCCATTCGGATGAACTGTCTGCTTCCAATTCCTGAGACTGCAAGAGAGTCTGTACCTGAGAGGAGGTAATCACTGGGAGGTATTCAGCATCAGATGCTTCCTCTACCTGTTTCGAATTAGAGGAACAGCGCATACAGACCCTGGTGGGTCTCTGCTAAAGGTGAGGTGCATTCCAGAAGATTTTTCTGTTGATGCTCACTTGTTGGTATTCTTTGCACATTGCATCACATTGATTCACAGTTAATATTTAGTGCATTTGATTTTTCATTATGGATATTTTGTAGCAATTACATTTACACTAAGGTGCATGTTATATACATGTGTTTCTTTTTTGTTTTGCACTTTTTACACATTGTATCACAATACTCCAAGGTCAGTATCTACTATATCTGACACTTTGCGGTCTCATTCACACAGCGCGGCTTTTACCATTAATCTCATACGTTATATCTGACCACACAGATTTCAGCTGCTGCTTAATTTGATTAGAGTAGTGGCGCGAGGTTTCACATTATTCGATTTTGATGCAATGCCCCCTCATCACAGCTTTATGGGCCTCCCATATGGTCAGCTTGTCTGTGTCCGGGGCACAGTTCAGGCTAATATAGTCCATAAGGTGGTAGCGAAGGTTAGCCTTTAAGGATGAGTGGAAGAAGAGGGAGTCATTAAAGGACCAAGAAGCGGTAGTAGCACTAGCTGACAAGGAGGATAGGGCGATCATGACGGCTGAGTGGTTGGATCAGGAGATGGGAAGTATGCGGGCTCTAGTCAGTGAGGGTAGCAGGGGGTGGGCCAGAAATATGTGGTCTATACGGGAAAATGAGTTGTGGGGGTTGGAATAGAAAGTGTAATCCCGCTCGGTAGGGTGTGTTTCACGCCAGCTGTCTACAAGTGAGTGTCGAGCCAAAAGGGAGCGCAGAGCAACAGAGCGGGTATTAGAAGTGGAGGAGGAGTCTGATCTGTCTAGGAAGGGGAACAGCACTGCGTTAGTGTCCCCGCAGAGTATCAGAGTGCCTGTTTGGTGTTGCGCGATCAATTGTAGGAGGTGCATGAAAAAGGGGAATTGGTTCGTATTAGGTGCATAGTATGTGACAATGGTTACTTCCGTGTCGTGCAACATCCCTGTGAGGAGGAGGTATCGCCCCGCTGGGTCCCTGATCTCCCCTGTACACACAAACTGGGCTGCTCCCGAAAAAGCAATGAGGACTCCCCTATGTTTCGTGTTTGCACTGACTAGATAGACCTGAGGGTAGCGGCGGCCAAAGTACGAGGGCGAGGAGTCGCGGGAGAAGTGAGTCTCCTGCAGACACACCACATCTGCTCCCAAGGAGCCAAACTGGCGAAATGCTGTTGTTCTTTTATTGGGGGAGTTAAAGCCCTTCACATTGAGGGTCAGGATTTGTACCGGTCTCATGGTGGAGGCCAAGAGTGATAACTCATTAGATTGCATCCACTGGGTGAAAGTCTGGTGCATGTAGGCGCGCTAACCCCCAACCTCCAGGAGTGGGATCGGGGTGGGGGGGGAGGGGAGAAGGAAGAGCACAGCTGAAAGGGGTAGCAAGAAAAGGAGATAAGAAACAAAAAGACATAACAGTAAACGATCTAACAGTACTATAACCAAGTACAATAAGACCTAGGTAGGTTCTAAAATGAACCCAGACAGGACGGGGCCCTTGGGAGGAGATTTCGGCCCATGCGGGGGTCACAAATCCTCTCCGGGCCTGAACAACCTCTAATCAACATAGCTTCATAACATGTGCGGATTGTCAGCTATAAAAGTTAACGTGACACGACCCAGGTTATGGAAGGAAAGGGAAGTGACAGGAACACCTATTCTGTGTAAACCACCATTTCCTAGGACATACAAATATTAAAAATATTCCTAGGCATATAGTAATAGCAAAACATGACCATCCCAATGGTAAAGCCACATGAGCAAAGATACATCAAAGTAACAACGTTGCAGTGAGAGGGTCCAGGCTACCTACACACGAGGCTACGGGAGCTGGGCGGCTCACACCACAAGGATCGTGATCACTGCGATTAAATGTTGTTGTTAAGGCATTACATGATATGGATTTAAAAAAAATAAAATGCTAAACATAGACAAGTAGAAGGGTAAACTCAAAATCTGAGGTATAAGTGCGGATGGTGCCTAAAAGGTGGAGGAAATGTAAAAGAACACTGCCTGTTAGCTCTGCACCGGTAACAGCATGATGTAAGATGCTCACTGTTGTAGGTCCATCCCGGGCACGTCCAGCAGGTGTCAGCGGTTCTTCGGAAAGGTATTGGTGCCTTCGGTGCAAAGCACCCTGTAATCTTCGGCTTCTAGAAGAGGGTAAAGGGAAGAAAAAAAAAGGGGGAGAGCATTCAGGTGGATGTGGGATCTGGGAGGGTGTCGAGTGGGGTGGGAGAGCAAGGGAGGGTGTTCGGGTAGTCTCATGGGCAAGCTTCCAAAAAAACTAAAAATAACTGGTTGACAATCAGGCAGTCATTTTGAACCAGACTGACGGAGAAAACAGAACAATGGGAAATTTGCCTTGTGGGGGTCGCCACAACAACAGCAGGGGCCTCACCCAGCATGGTCGGAGTCCGATCCGGAGGCATGGGCCCTTCTCCGGCGGGATGGTGATTGATTCCTCCGCGGGAGGGCTGGTGTAGAAGGCGGTGGTTGTCGGGCCGTTGATCGACTTCGGTGAGGCGGCAGGTCAGCCGTCGTCTCCAGGATACCCAGGGTGTTCAGGTGGTGCTGCATCTCGTCCAGCGTTGTGCCGGAGTAGGTGCGGCCGTTATGGACGAAAGAGAGCCTGAAGGGGAAGCCCCAACGGTATGGGATAGTGCGGGCCTGCAGAACCTTCAGGACTGGTTTCATCTCTCTCCTCTTGGCGATAGTGGACGGAGCCAAGTCCGCGAACACTTGGTAGTCATATCCCTGAAATGTTAGCGGGGACCGGGTTCGAGTAGCCTGCAGGACGCTCTCTCTGTTGCGGTAATATAAGAATTTAGCGACCACATCCCTGGGAGGGCCCGACATGGGTTTCTTGGCTAGGGCCCGATGTATGCGCTCAAACTCAAGCCGTTAAAGCGGGTAGGAGGGTAAAAGCTCCTGCAAAAGAGCTGTAACAGTGGCTTGGAGGTCTATTACCGTTTCAGGGATCCCTCGGAAGCGAAGATTGGACCTCCGGGAACGATTCTCCAGGTCCTCCAGCTTGTAGTGGAGGGTCAGATTTTCATCCCTCAGGGAGTCCAGGTCTCGGGCATATGTATCCAGCGTTACCACCGCATCATCCATGCGGGCCTCCAGATCCGCCGTGCGATGGCCCAGGTCCCTGATTTCCTTGGTCAATCTGTGATTTGCTTGGATGTGGCCTGTAGGGCTTTATTCAGCATTTTATCGATCCTAGCCAGGAGTTCCTTGTGATCAGGAATGGCTCGAGTAGGGGACGGGGAGCTGGTCCGGCTATCTCCATCTTCTTCTCCTCGTGTCGCTGAGGCCGCACGGGTGAAGGGAGAGGCGCGTAGGCCGGTCAGCGCCATCTTGAGGGCCGCTCTGTCTAGCGCCTCCTTGATGTTTGGTGGCTTCTGTTTCGGTTTAGAGCCCGGGCGCGACATGGTTCCGTCTCTCAAGTAGGTGAGGGTACTGTTCGGCGATGCAGGGGCAGTTATGGGTCAGTCTGGAAGGCTGTAGAGGTTATCCGGGACCCGGCAGGTACGTAGCCGATCTAAGAAGCGTCCGTCCTAGCTCGTCGCGCGCATGCGCTCCCCTATTTATGTTTTTTTTTATAAATTGGTGATTCGCTTTAAGAGTATAAAAGAACTACAGAATTTAGGAATGCATGTTCATTAGAGGTAACTGCTTTGTCTCCAAGGCCAAATAGCAACACAAACCTGTGTCTAGACTTACAGTGCCTGCCACAAGTGATCAAAGTCTATGTAAAGTCAGAACATTTTTTTAGATAGAGCAGGAAATTTTAAAGCTCCTATCTTTTTTCTTTTTCAGTCCCGTTGGGACGATTTCCCTGTACAAAAAGGAAGTAAAGGAAATCTCTCCAAAGCAAGAGGAAATTCCTACCTAGACAGTTGCCACAGTGGAGTTGATTTACAAAACAAGTGGCTACTTACTTAACAAAGTAAGTGTTCACTTTGCAAAGGTAATGATGCTACAAAGATTGTACTATGTTCAGTTTGAATACCAAATCATGAGGGATGGAAATAAAATAAAATATATATATGTTTTATAGCACATGATTGTAAGACTTAAGTAAATGCAATTTCAGCTTTTTTTTACTATATGAAATAAACATTCCCTTTGCAAAATGAACAGCCCCTGTTCCTTTAGTAAATAAATCCTTATTGGAAGATTTCCTCTCACCTGTTGTCCCTATTATGTCTGCAAATTTCAGTCACATTTTTTAGACACAATGATTATTGTGCGCACACCGGCCCGTTCGGCAGTTGTCGAACCAGCAGGATCACTAACTCGCCGAGAATCGCACCATTCCCGGCGGGTTTTCGAGCATGCTGGTTCGACGGAAGAGGTGCGACCGTACAGTAGAAACGGTCGCAAGTCTTCCATACACTGCACGATCATACGATCGTGGGATTTCCCGCGATTCTCGTATGAGAATCGTGCAGTGTATGGGCACCTTTAGAACATAAAAAGTTTGAACTCTAACTCAATGAAAGTCTATGGGACCAGAGCTCTGAAAATCAAATATCTCCATTTTGAAGCCTTATATGCAAGTTGTTAGCCATAAAAAGGGTATGGGGTTTCGGGTACTGCCCTGGGGGACATGTATCAATGCAAAAAACTCTTTTAAAAATACAGTTCTTAAAGGAGCAGTGATTTCAACATTGCCTAAAGTGAAACAATAAAAATGAAAAATGTATTTAAATATTTTGCCTGGGGGTCCCCTTAAACTGCCTGTAAAGTGGCGCATCTGTACGATGTATAGAACCTGCTGCAGCAAAAAGTGACATTTATAAAAATAAAAAAATTACATTTATAAAGAAAACAAAAAGTGCGCGGTTCCCCCTCCCAAACAGAAGGGCGCCCACCCTAGTGTAGAGGGTTTTTAATGATTCTAAGTAAAAATACAGAGTAAAAACATACTCACTCAATAAAAGCATAGAGATGAGCCTATGCGACTGTAGAATGGCTGCACATATGTCTGTGTGTCAGCACGGGACTCCTGTGATAGGGTGGGCGCCCTTCTCTTTCCTTTTTTTCGCAGTGTTGCAGCTTCCCAAGCTGAAGTGGGGCAGCCCTCCTAGTCAACCTCGTTTTATACTATTCATCTGTTGGTCGAATTTAGCGCTTTGGACTTGTTTTTACTGATTGCATTGGCCCCCTCCCAAACAATACCAGATGCTTTAGGTCTGGTAGGAATGTTAGGAGGGACTCCATTTAAATAAAAAGAAAAAAAAAGTGTGGGGTTCCCCCCAAAAGTCATTCCGGACCCTTAGGCTGGGTTCACACCTGGGCGTTTCGTGTATGCGTGTTTCCCCCTTTTCGAGCATGCTGGTTCGACGGAAGAGGTGCGACCGTACAGTAGAAACGGTCGCAAGTCTTCCATACACTGCACGATCATACGATCGTGGGATTTCCCGCGATTCTCGTATGAGAATCGTGCAGTGTATGGGCACCTTTAGAACATAAAAAGTTTGAACTCTAACTCAATGAAAGTCTATGGGACCAGAGCTCTGAAAATCAAATATCTCCATTTTGAAGCCTTATATGCAAGTTGTTAGCCATAAAAAGGGTATGGGGTTTCGGGTACTGCCCTGGGGGACATGTATCAATGCAAAAAACTCTTTTAAAAATACAGTTCTTAAAGGAGCAGTGATTTCAACATTGCCTAAAGTGAAACAATAAAAATGAAAAATGTATTTAAATATTTTGCCTGGGGGTCCCCTTAAACTGCCTGTAAAGTGGCGCATCTGTACGATGTATAGAACCTGCTGCAGCAAAAAGTGACATTTATAAAAATAAAAAAATTACATTTATAAAGAAAACAAAAAGTGCGCGGTTCCCCCTCCCAAACAGAAGGGCGCCCACCCTAGTGTAGAGGGTTTTTAATGATTCTAAGTAAAAATACAGAGTAAAAACATACTCACTCAATAAAAGCATAGAGATGAGCCTATGCGACTGTAGAATGGCTGCACATATGTCTGTGTGTCAGCACGGGACTCCTGTGATAGGGTGGGCGCCCTTCTCTTTCCTTTTTTTCGCAGTGTTGCAGCTTCCCAAGCTGAAGTGGGGCAGCCCTCCTAGTCAACCTCGTTTTATACTATTCATCTGTTGGTCGAATTTAGCGCTTTGGACTTGTTTTTACTGATTGCATTGGCCCCCTCCCAAACAATACCAGATGCTTTAGGTCTGGTAGGAATGTTAGGAGGGACTCCATTTAAATAAAAAGAAAAAAAAAGTGTGGGGTTCCCCCCAAAAGTCATTCCGGACCCTTAGGCTGGGTTCACACCTGGGCGTTTCGTGTATGCGTGTTTCCCCCCGGCATTTTTGGAGCGTATTATGAAGCGTTTTAGCACGTTTTTGCACATTAGAAAACGCGCGACGTATGCGCGTTTTTGAGCGACTACAGAGGCGTCCAATGAAAAAGAATTCCGGTCTTTACGTATGCGTCCAATGAAAAAGACTTCCTGAGACGCAGCATTTCCTTTTCCGGTTTCCTTGTATGCAAAGGACCGTGTGTTGTGTGCAGGTCTTTTGTTACAGAGGAGAGTGAGCTTTTTCATTGATTATTATGGAGCTTGGGAAATGAATACAGACTGCAGCAGTCGTTGCAGCAGTGCGGCTTATACGATTGAGGAGGAGAGTAAGCAGGCAACGGTTCTGGGTCCATCCAGTAATTGCGAACCGAGAAGAAAGAGGCCTGTTTTGGGCCATGTATGAAACCCTCCGTGGACATGAGGAGAAATTATTTTCCTATACCCGCATGTCCATAAATAGGTTAGTACATATACAATTGTTAGTGCGTATTGTTGTTGTGTCCCATGTAATAGTTGCATCATAGATTTTACTGGAATATATGCATATGTCTTTAATTTATGTATATTGCTAATTGCTAGTATTGACCCCCAACCTTTATATATATTACAGTATATATTACAGTTTTGATGAGCTGCTCGGAATGATGTCTGTCCAGTTGGAGCATCAGGACACATTCATGAGAGACAGCATTCCTCCACCGGAAAGATTGATAATAACTTTGCGGTAAGTTCATTAACATCACTCCTATGTTGAATTATAGACCAATCAAACATTGTAAGAAAGAAGCATAAAATTAGTTATATATGAATAATGTGTGCTCTGTGCGATGTTCAACGGCTCTAGGTATGAAATTAGTTATTTATGTGTAATAATTTATAAATATAAATTAGTGCATATCAATCACCAAATTCGTATAAACTCTCACATTTAACTAAATTATCAAATGTTTTCTAGTGCTATTTATATGGAATTGTATATTAATGCTCTGTGTGTTGTGCTGTTGTGCCCTGTGCTGTTGTGCGTTGTGTTGTTGTGCCCTATGCATTGTGCTGTTCTAACCTTGGTGTGTTTGTGATATGCATGTTGACGTATGGCATGTGTGACCCTCCAAAATATGTTTACCACAACCTTTTATATAATAAAATCCATCAAAATAATTTTAAACCTTGTGAAAAACCCAAAAAACACACAAACACATTGTTAAATTGTCTTAAAATGTTACTATTGAAAAATATTTCACGAAAAGTGAAAAAAAAGAAAAAGGCCATAACATCAGCCAAAGGGTAAATTAAATTTTCCTGCTCAACCGGGTAGGAGAAGAAACTGAAAATGGTGCCTATAATCGAACATGGAACTACGGAATTTTCAAGGCCAAATTAAAAAATTCTGATAATTTGGGAGCGCAAAGTTAGGCTCGTCCACCTGCATGTCCTCCCTCATTCCACGTGTGGAAAAGCCAGCTGGTATTTGTGTGTTGGTGGTGGAGCTATGTGCCAGGCTGGTGGAGGGATAAACATATGGGGAATGTGGGCGTGGGTGCCATGTTTCTGGGTGGTGCTGATGGTGCATGGGCGTGTGTGGGTATGCTTGTGAAGTGTGTGTGTGCGCATGTGTGGGACATGTTGAGGTGGATGTCGAATGGATGGGGCTGGTATGGGTGCAGTGGCATGTGGTGTAGAGACATCAGGGAAAATAGCGGAGTCAATGACTCTGGTGATTGCTTCCCATATTTCTGTCTATCTAATTAAAGGCACCATTTTCAGTTTGTCCTCCAAGCTAAGCAGGAAATGTGCCTCGCCTGAAAGCCTGGGGACAGGATGCGACATGGAGTCCAGGACCTCAATTAGCCTTTCCTCCTCCCTTTCCATTCTCTGACGACGTGGCCTGAGCACTGTACGCCTGCGTACAGTGCCCCTGGCTGGTGGGGCAGACGGGGTTGGTGTCGCCGGAGCTGGTGGTGTGCTGATTCGTGGGGGTGGGCTCTGTGGTCCTGGGGAGAAGGACGGCTCAGTGGCTACTGTGGGCGAGTCCTCCTCGTTCTCTTCCAGCCTCTCAGTAGGCTCCCAGCTACTGTCGGTGCTGTAAAGAGTAATAAACAATACATTAGTATTTGCTATATATTATTCTCTGCATGTTAGATTAAACTATATTCATGACATAGTAATTGTAATTGACGTGACTTACCTACGCATTTTCGATGCATGGAATGAGAAATGACAGCTGCTCCGCATGTATGTAACGATATGGGGCACTGGCAGCCGATCCACTGCGGTACTCCCGCTCTTTTCGTCTGTGGCGCGTAAAGGCGTCCTTCACACTCTTCCATTTTGTTTTTAGGATATTGACTGTGGAAACAAAATGTGAACATGAACTAATTAAATTCTTGCTTTTATCTTTCATTTCCTAGGTATTTAGCTACTGGACAGTCCTTGGCCAGTCTGCACTACTCATTCATGATTGGGAAATCGACTGCTAGCAAGATGATACAGGAAACATGCTGTGCGATATGGGAGGTCCTGCGTGATGTGGTCATGTCGAAACCCACCAAGGAGGAGTGGGTGCAAATTTCCGAAGTGTTTGCCACGTCATGCAATTTTCCGAACTGTTTGGGAGCCATAGACGGAAAACATATTCGCATCATAAAACCGATTGGGAGTGGCAGTCGATTTCTTAACTATAAGAAAAAAAATTCTGTCGTTCTTTTTGCGGTACCAGATGCAAACTACTGCTTCCGCTATATTGACGTGGGATCCTACGGCAGCAGCTCAGACTCTGCAGTATTTGCCCATTCTGATTTCGGACTGAGGTTGCTCCACGGGGATCTTGACCTCCCAGGGAACACCATGCTGCATGGTACCAATCGACCTGCAATGACTTTTGTTTTTGTAGGAGACAAGGCATTTGCTCTTGGTGAGCATTTAATAAGGCCCTACTCCAGTCGTGGACTTAGCCTGGAGAAGAGGGTCTTCAATTATAGGCTCACCCGAGCAGGCAGGGTGGTGGAGTGTGCCTTTGGCATACTCTCCAATAAATGGCGCTTCCTGCACTCACCAATCAATCTCAAAATAGAAAACGCCAGCTCTGCGGTGAAGGCAGCTTGTGCCCTTCACAATTTTGTGCGTCGCACAAGATGGCTTTCTTTTTGACGATTCATTGGCACATTGCATGGAGAGTAGCCATTGGAGCGGCAGCCGTGGAACAACGAATGGTGCCAGCATTCGTGACGAATTTGCTGCATATTTTATGTCACCTGAGGGGGAGGTGTCATGGCAGATGCAGGCTATTCAGTCTTGATTCCCCTACAAAATAAAAAAAAACTTTTTTCCTTGTTCTGCTACCAATAGATTCTTTGACTCTTTGAATCTAAAAAATATTTGACCATTGTTTTTTATAATATTGAAACGCATCGCATAGCATGCACATATGGCACATGAAAACACTGCACGCATGTTACATGACAACACTGCACGCATGTGACATGAAAACATACCACACACGCACGCATGTTACACAAAAAGACTGCGCACATGTGACCTGAAAACACTGCACGCATGTGACATGAAAACACTGCACGCATGTCACATTAACGCACAGCATGCATTCTGCATGAAAACATACCACACGCACGCATGTTACACGAAAACACTGCACGCAAGTCACATGAAAACAATGCACGCATGTCACATTAATACACTGCATGCATTCTGCATGAAAACATAGCACACATAAAAACACTGCTGACATGTACCTTTTGCTTCTTTCACTTGCTTGGTGAAACTTTCCCAATCAGGCCATGTTATTTGGCCAATTTCTTCCCATGCACGTCGCCTGATTCGCCAGTTTTTATCATTTGCATTGCCTGGCGTAGGCCGTTTTGTAGCGCGTTCAGACGGGCTGAAATACGCCAAGGTGTGAACCAGACCCATAGAAAACAATGGGATTTAGATGTTTGAGCGTTTTGTAGAGCGTTCGTAGAGCGTTAAACGCGCTACAAAACGTTCAGGTGTGAACCAGGCCTTAGGCTGGGTTCACACCTAGGCGTATTGAATATGCGCGATTTGCAGTAAAAAAGCTACCTGGCTGTATCCCAATGGGGGGGGGGGGGGGGAACGTGGGGTCCCCCCTAAAATTCCTAACCAGACCCTTGATCGGAGCACAGGACTGGTAGGGCAGAAAGGGGCACCCAGATCCGCCCCCCCCCCATGTGAATGAGTAAGGGGTACTTGTACCCCTACCCATTCACTAAAGGGTTAAAATAAATGTAAATTAAAAGACCAGACTTTTGATCCTTTATTTGAAAAAAAACCAAAAGACAAGTTTTTGACAAGTCTTATATTGTAAAAACAAAACAAAAAATATGGATCCACCAACATAATCCTAAGGTCAATCACGACATCCAGCGCTGTCCACGACGACTCGACAAAATAAAAAAAAAAGAAATAGAAATAATATTTTAAAAAACAGACGTCCACCGACCCGTCTGCTCGCGACGAACTCCTGCCGCAGTATGGCATTCTGACAGATGCTGGCAAAATATACATCACCGCTAGCTCCGCCCAACTGTTTAAGTTTGTCCGGCACCTGACAGGACAGTGCCGTGATTGGGCAAAGTCTTGCAGGTGCATTGCTTTACCCAATCAGGGCTCTCACAAGGCACTGTGCTGAGCGCCCTGATAGTTTGTGTGCTCGCCGAACACATGAACTACCGATGTTCGAGTCGAACTGTTGTTCGGCTCTAACATCGAGCCCATCCCTGTTAGCTAAGTGAATGAGGAACTCTGCTCACTTCCATCATCCAATCATGTCCAAGAAAATATTTTTTTTTTTTCCTTGCACTTGAATCTTTGCAAAGTGAATTTTCACCACATTCACTATCCCAAGCTAAGGGAAAGTTTCTTTGAAAATGGAAAATGATCTTGCAAATTGAGCAGCCTTTTTGACTTTAGGCACAATTATAATGTCCGTTCAAAAGGCCAGACTATTGTGACAATGCCAGATAACATATAATGTTCCCTGTATTTAACAAATGCATTACTATGTTTGCTGTTAACAAATCCTTTGGCATATAACATCAAGGCTGGCACCAGGGCAGCCATCAGAAATGTTGTGGTTTCAAGCAGGTTTTTTTTTTTCCGAGATCTTGGGACTGCCGGCAGCTTCTGTTCCCCCACGCTGCAGTCTCCCTGCAACGACGTGATCATCTTGGCAGGGCAGGGTCTTAGCAGGCAGCGGCGGGAGAGAGCTCAGAGCTGGGAGAGGCGGAGAGGAGGTGCGGCACGTGTGGAGCTGCGAGCAGGGGCAACTAATCGAAAGCCGACTAATCGATGATGGAAAACGTTGACAACATTTTCCATCATCGATTTTAATCGACTTAGTCGATTAGTTGTTGCAGTCACATCGGTCTCTGTACATAGGAGCTTACACTCTAATATCCCCCCCAGTCACATCAGTCTCTGTACAGAGGAGCTGACACTCTAATGTCCCCTCCCCCACAGTCACATCAGTCTCTGTACAGAGGAGCTTACACCCTAATGTCACCCCCCATAGTCACATCACTCTCCGTACAGAGGAGCTTACACTCTAATGTCCCCTCACCCAAAAGGCACATCAGTCTTTGTACAGAAACGCTTACACTCTAATGACCATGCTTACACTCACATTACCCGCTGGATTTATATATATTATATTTATTTATTAGAATTATTTTATATTTATATTTAATTCAATTTAGGATTTATGACATTCAACACATTATATGTTGGGGGCGCTGCATAATTTGAAAATTAAAAAATGTGTTTAGTTTCATCTTGTTTTGATTGGGATTTTGCGTTATTTCGTTTTTCAGGATTCGGACGAAATTTGTTAGCAGTAGTGTGTACGAATGTTCATTTCCATTTCATGGTCCTATCGTTCGTTTAATTTCGAATAATTGTCACAAACGAAAATGCGTACAGACTACCGCTAACGAATTTTGTCCGAAAAACTAATTTTTCTGAATTGAATCGCACATGTCTACTGCACGCAGGGCTTAGGGTTAGTTCACACCATAAGCAGTGCGTTCCGGTCCAATTCTGGCCAGAACGCACTGCCCGCATCGTAGCCATGCCCTCCGGCCGCAATGCGATCGCTCGCACGGGATCGCAAGGCACATTGTACCCGCAGTGCATTCGGGTGCGGTGCGATAAAAATGGTGAAGGCACTATTTTGATCGCACCGCACCCGAACGCACTGCAGGCACAATGTGTTTTGCGATCCCGTGCGGGCGATCGCATTGCGCCCAGAGGGCGTGGCTATGGTGCCATTCACTTCAATGGCCCGTCACGCCCCCTCCAGCCCAGCAAATAAGCCGGGCTGGAGGGGGCCCGGCTTATTTGCCGGGCTGGAATGCGGGCAATGCGTTCCGGCCAGAATCAGACCGGACTGCACTGCTAACCCTAAGTGACGCGCTGGACTCTGGAGTTAGTGACCTGCTGGACTCTGGGATTAGTGACCCCCCGGACACAGGGCTGAGTGACCCCCGGACGCTGGGCTTAGTGACCTACTCGGACGCTGGGCTATGACCACCCGGACGCTGGGAGGAGTGACCCCCTGGGCGCAGGGCTGAGTGACCCCCCCGGACTAGGGCCGATTATTAAGGTCGATTAATCGGATAAAAAAAAAGGCTCCAGTGATGGACTACTAGTTTGTATTGAGATTGTAGTCCATCACGGGAGCAAGCTTGGAGTGGTGGAAGTAAAAAAAAAAAGTGTGGTGTGCAATATAGTACATTATACAGCGGCACAATGCAGAATACCAGCAGCTTTAGAGGAATACAACAAATCCCAGCAATAATATTTATACTATTGCTGGGATTTGTAGTCCTCTGTAGCTGGTGGTATTCTGCATTGCACTGTATATAATGTATTATTGCTGGGATCTGATGTATTTCTCTATAGCTGGTGTTATTGGAGAGGACGGGTATGATGGTGGACTGGAGTGCAGAGGACGGGTATGATGGTGAACTGGAGTGCAGGGAAGGAGATGACGGGTATGATGGTGGAATGGAGTGCAGGGATGGAGAGGACGGGTATGATGGTGGAGAGGACGGATATGATGGTGGAATGGGGTGCAGAGGACAGGTATGATGGTGGAATGGAGTGCAGGGATGGAGAGGACGGGTATGATGGTGGACTGGAATGCAGGGATGGAGAGGACAGGTATGATGGTGGAATGGAGTGCAGGGATGGAGAGGATGAGTATGAGGGTGGAATGGGGGCAGAGGATGGGTATGATGGTGGAATGTAGGGCAGGAATGGAGAGGACGGGTATGATGGTGGAATGGGGTGCAGAGGACAGGTATGATGGTGGAATGGAGTGCAGGGATGGAGAGGATGAGTATGAGGGTGGAATGGGGGCAGAGGATGGGTATGATGGTGGAATGTAGGGCAGGAATGGAGAGGACGGGTATGATGGTGGAATGGGGTGCAGAGGACAGGTATGATGGTGGAATGGAGTGCAGGGATGGAGAGGATGGGTATGA
>NW_017309834.1:0-3114 GCF_000935625.1 Nanorana parkeri | reverse complement strand
AAGACTATGGTCTTGCGAGGGTTGTAAAGTGTATGGCCACCTTAAGAATCGAAAGAATCTACTAGTTAAAAGAATCGAATGAGTTTACTTAGTTAGTAGACTCATTTGATTCTTTAACTCAGTAAACTCTTTCGATTCTTTGAGTTAAAGAATTGTGAGTCCCCACCAGTAGATAGGGTTGCCACCCGTCCGGTTTTTACCCGGACAGTCCGGTTTTGGAGCGTTGTGTACGGGTGCCCAACCAGCAGGCACCCGGACACAAGACACTTAGGTGTCTATTCACGAAGCTGCCGGGGGCAGCCGAGTGAATGACTGATCTGAAATGAAGTGAGCCGAACACTGTTCGGCTATTCACTTCAGGATGGTACGGCTAATTTCAGCCGTACATCGGCTGAAATCAGCCGTACATCGGCTTGCTTCGTTTTTTTTTCGGGTTGTCGAAATATGCTCAGCGGTTCCGGCGGACCCGAAGTGCAGAAGGAGTTTGACTCAGCATTCGGCTCGGCTGTTCTGCTCAGTCCCTCAGAGGTACCGAGCAGAACAGAAAAACAGTGAAAAAAAGTTAAAAAAGTAAATAGCAAACAATTGTGCGGAGTGTTGATGGAATCTCAGCATTTATCGAGATGAGGTGATGGTATATTTGAAAGATTGACATATGCTTTATTCGTGCACGGGAGAACCTAATACAGAAATACTAAGAGTTTAGGACTGTCCTTCACTCATCTAGTATAAGTCTCTAAAAACTTAGCCCCCCCCCCCCATCTTGGGTTTTATACAATTCCATAAGACAGCCTTCTGTTGAGTAACTTCTGTTCTTAGGCGCTGTTGAATCACTTCGGTCACAAGATGAGGAGAACTTCCTTAATTCTGTTTTTCCGTGTACGTTTGCTTAATTAGTATGCAGGAAACTGTAGCTTTGTAGTTTACGCTGATCTTGCAGTTTTGTAAAGCTTGGTGTCACTCGAGAAAGCACACATATTAGTATGGTATAAGTTAAAACATATTAATTAATTCACTTCTGTAATCATTCATTTCACAGTAGCTAGCAGTGACAGCTAGCTCCGCCCAATAGTTTCCTATTGTCCGGCGGCTCTGCTGCTGTCAAAAAAAAAGAGTTAGCTGTTTGGAGATCAGTGTCCCTGGTTAGCAGGTAACCAGGGACGCTGATCTCACTGCAAGTGGCCGGAGCCAGCCGTAAGATCACGGCTGGCTCCGCCCAGCTGTCAGAAGCAGGCGCTCGGCCAGCTTCGGCTTTCAGCACGGCTCAGCCGAGTTGATGCACATGCGTTCGGCTCGGCCATGATCAGGAGCTGCACGGGCTATTGTGAATAGCCCGTACAGCACCCCTTCGGTTCTACTGAACCGAAGGGGTCCTGGGGCCGAAGCTAGCCGAAGGATCGGCCGAAGCTACGGCCAGATCCCTCGGCAGCTTCGTGAATAGACCCCTTAGTGCCGACACTGGCACTTTAACATTTCTGCAGGCAGCCTGTGCCCGTAGCTCAGAGGAAGTTCTGGTTTGCCCTAGGGCTGCGACCAGAACGGGGCTATGGCACTGGCCCCTATGCAGGCAGTCAGGCACTGCCAGAGCACCTGAGGGGACCGGGGAAGGGGAGCCTAGACGGTCGGGCAGAGACTGAGTCGGGAGTGAGACGATAGGACGGAGGAGGCAAGCTGTCAGCAGGTATGAGGAGCTCTCTCCTGCACTCACAGCTTCTCCTATACATTCCGGCCGGGAGTAGCGTGGGTAGGGGGAGTAGCGTGGGGAGGGGGGAATTCTTCTCCATGTCTCAGTCTTCTCCTCTCTTCCTCCCCTGGCTGCTTGAACTATGAGTGGGCTGAATAGCGATGCTGTATGTGTCCTGTATTTCGTGTGTATTGTGTGTCCTGTATTTTGTGACTTCATTGCGTGTCCTGTATTTTGTGTGTCCTGTATTGTGTGTCCATTGCGTGTCCTGTATTGCATGTATATTGTGTGTCCTGTATTTTGTATGTCCTGTATTGCGTGTACAGGGGCGTCCCAAGGCTGGGTGACACCCGGAGCGGTTACCGAGTGTCACCCCGCCGACTCGCCACTGCACCTGCACGTTACGTCACCAAGAAGAGTGCACGCGCGGCACTCTTCTGATACCTGCCGGCGGTCATCTTGGTGATGGACGCCGGCAGAGAGAGGAGGGGACAGTCACCCGGCGGGAGGTTCCCTTTTTCTCTCTCCTGAGATTGTCCCTCTTCTCTCTCCTGAGATTGTCGTGTGTTCGATCCATGACCGAGCGCCGGACTTTTCAGAGGGGGATGACAGTCATTTTGAGTCAGTCATTTTGGTGTCACCCCTCCAATGGTGTAACCCGGGTTCGGGCCGCACCCCCCACATCCCCTTGTGACGCCACTTTGCATGTACTGTATTGCGTGTGTGTATTGTGTGTACTGTATGTGTATTGTGTGTGTTCTGTGTGTATGTCTATTATGTGTTGTATGTGTGTATTAGGCCTCATTGACGGTGGGCGCACACGTCCATGTGGCGTGCCCACCTGCAAACAGTTGTTCCCGCTGTGTGTGATTGCGCGCAGCAGACTGTTTTTCTCTATGGGAGGACGCGGCTGTACGGCGTAATCCGTTTCTGATGGATCCTGTCTGCGTCCAAGTGCGGACACCTGTACCAGCATAGATGTGCAGTTCGGGTGTCCGTATGACATCATACAGCCGTGTCCTCCCATAGGAAACAACAGGCTGCTCTGCGCAACCACACGCAGCACCTGTCCCTCCCGGGATCGTCTGTTTACATGTCAATGAGAGAAATGACTTACCTAAATATCTGCTATCAAAATGTTTAAATTCATAGTAGCTATAATGAGAATGTTTTTGATATTGATACATTTGTTCTCTGCGTCAGGATTTTGTTGGTTGTAGTTTTTCAAGCAGGGTTCCAAGGACAGAGAACAAACGAAAATTGTGTAGCTAACCAAAGGGCCTATTCACACGTTTGTGGTGTCATATAGCGTAGGTGCATTAAAGTGACATTAAAGGCAAACCTTTCCCCCTCCCCCTCCCCCCAATGTTAATGTCAGCACGTAATCCGATCCGATCTTCTTCTTTCCTGTCGTTTTCATCTGTCCCTCC
>NW_017309833.1:42787-43174 GCF_000935625.1 Nanorana parkeri | reverse complement strand
TATTTTTTTAAATAAACTCTTATATATATATATATAGTGACAGAGAAAAAGAACTAATTAGGTAAAGAAATACCATAGTCATAGTGTGTATAATGGCAAATTAACACCCTCCTTTTGCTTTGTGCTTATGCATTTGTTAAGTAAATAGGGTAAATACTGCTCTCCCTTATTGTCTGGCAAAACGAGATGACGCGAGGATCTTTACACCCACACACACACACACAATGGGTTGGACTTGATGGACATATATGTGCTGTGAACCTCAAATACTATGTAACTATGTAACTATGTATACAGGGAGAGAGAGGGTATACAGGGAGAGAGAGGGTATACAGGGAGAGAGAGGGTATACAGGGAGAGAGAGGGTATACAGGGAGAGAGAGGGGA
>NW_017309833.1:37051-41881 GCF_000935625.1 Nanorana parkeri | reverse complement strand
TATATATATATATAATTTTTCTATTTATTTTTTTACATAAACTCTTATATATATATATATAGTGACAGAGAAAAAGAACTAATTAGGTAAAGAAATACCATAGTCATAGTGTGTATAATGGCAAATTAACACCCTCCTTTTGCTTTGTGCTTATGCATTTGTTAAGTAAATAGGGTAAATACTGCTCTCCCTTATTGTCTGGCAACATACAGCTGTGAGGGAGGGATGTCAGTATCATGGGTAAAGCACTCACTGAGCACCCCAAAGCTACACATGTGCTGTGCAGACCAAGTCTTAATGAGATGCTGCATGCAGCTGCTAGCGATGTGCTTGTTTTGGCTGAAGGAGGATCCTTCTTCCAGGTAGACTGCCATTGTCTAGCTGCAATTCTTGTGGTGCCAAACCTTCCACCCAATCTAGACAGATCAGAGTACATGTTTCAACAGAAAAAGTTTGAGTTGCACAATGACAAGCAGCATTACTTGAAGCTATAATTCCAAACAGTTTTTTAAGGTTTATCATGCACCAATAACCCATGCAGTGTCTTACTGTTGGTGGAGTGTATATCTAGGACCAAGTGGTACAGCTAGAGCACTGTTGCCAAGTCGGTAGCCTTTTGCTATTTACTAAGCTACCTTTGGTCCAAGCAGTCCATACTTAAAGTGGGAGTTTTGATTTGTAAAGGGGCTGTAATGACAATGATCAATACCAGTCTATGGAGACCGGGGTCTCTGACTCTACCCTGCAGCAGATATCCAGTCTCCAAACACACCTTTAGCAATTCCCTGTTATCTGAACATCTACTGTAGTCTGTCTGCTTTCTCTGTCAGTCTCCTGTAGCAGTACTGAATATTATGTGTTGCCACTTTCTGATGTCAGAGATAGCAGTTGAGGTATGAGCATGATGTCAGGATCCAGAGCACCCCCAGGTGGCGCTGGAGCCGGGTCCTGCAGTTCCTCTGCTCGCCTGCGGGTGTCTCCAGCAGCCAGGAACTGTAAGGAACCTGCAGCTCCGGTACTCACCCGCGGGTGTGCCCCAGCTGTGACTGATCATCCCATCACCTGGTGCTTCCTGGGAGGGTATTTAGGCCCTCCCTGCAGTCAGGAAGCTGGGTCAGTATTGTGTTGCTAAACCTGATTGATGCCCATGTCCTGAACCTTGCTTCCTGAACCTTGCTTCCTGAACCTTGCTTCCTGAACCTTGCTTCCGGAACCTTGCTTCCTATCTGAAAACCTGTCACCGACCCGGCTTGTTACCCGACCACTCTCCGTTGAATCCTGTTCCTGTACAGCGCTGCCCTCCTGTTGACGACCCGGCTTGCACCTGACCACTCTTCATCAATCCTGTTCCTGTACCGCGCTGCCCTCCTGTTAACGACTCGGCTTGTACCTGACCACTCTTCTGGTATCCCGAGGCCTGCTGTACATCTGCAGGCCTGTTACCCCTCTTTGTTGGGTTTGTATTTTTGTTGATGTGGAACCAATAAACTGTGCATATAACCCTATCCTGTGTGGGCATATTAATTTGGTCATCCTGTGTGGGTACCTGCATGTGGTGTGAGAACGCCTGTGCAGGGTACCCTGACACATGAACAATGAGCTAGGGTAGGAGTGGATATTATATGGAATTCAGGAGCCAGTCTGTCTAGTCCACCAGCAGGTAGGACCTTTTTTAAGAGCCAACTTCATTGACTATAACTAAAGGACACCCACAAAAGTCAGATGCCAGCTGTAATTTTGAAGCAGCATTGGCTACACGGCTGCTGGGATTTGTCCAGCCATAAGCTAGGACATCATTTGTTGAAGCATTCTTGCAGTAAAATGTGAATTCTGGGAAAAGGGGAAAAAGGGCTAAAGATATATTTAACCAACTGGCTCCATATTAATAGTGACCCAATAGAGTACCCAGTGAGGTGAATCAACACTCCCTAGCTGTGATTGTAGTTGTGACTTTTATTCATTTCAGTGGCTCAGCAGGCAAACAGCACTGAACATTTTAAAAATAAAAGGGAACAGTGGTCTTATAACCCAACAAATAAAAGTCAAACATCTGTTTTTAGAATGGGGATTGAATTGTTGAAAACATAAATATACTAATATACATATAAATATACTAATATACAGTATATATGAAAACAAGAAAAGTTTTTTAAACCTGTAGGGTTTATTTACAAGTAAATGTGAACTTTTTCATTTTATGAAAGTTATCTGGATATTCAAGGTCAGTTTTATTCCAGAGGAATATGTTTTACAATGTGGGAATCTATTTGCTTGTTTATATGAACACATTTACCAACAGGGAAAGACATTATGTAACCATGTGGGAGTCCTTGTCTACTCTCTGCTACATACAGTATTCAATTTGTTGTATCGCCAAATGAAGAATATGATCTTGGGTAAATAGCAGCCCTTTTATGAATTCCAGCTATGTGAAGCTTGTCAACAGTTTTTGTTGAGACACAGAGGTAATAATTCATTTTTGAAGTCATTTTGGAAACTATCATTATTGTTTAGTCTATAAATATGAAACACACCATGCTAAATGTTTACTTCCAGATCGCCCTTGGCGTTATACTAATCAATGATGTCTTGTCAAAAACAACCAAGTAGATGGTTACAATGCTTTTTTTTTTCTTTCATAGTTTTTAAACTATGAAAGAAAAAGTAGGGAACAGTTAGAACCCATGTCAGATTTGTAACGCTGTGTTCCCACTGGGGAGATGCACCCCTCTGTTTCTCCTGATGACCATTGTCTCCAGGACTGAAAAAAATCACCAGAATAGGAGGCAAGGCAATCTTTCATTTGGGACACCTGTTCCTGTGACAACAGTCCAAGAGGGGACTTCCCTCAATTTGGAGATATTTACTCTCACCATATAAAGAGAAATCTCACCACAGTTTGCCAAAAAATAAAAATACAGGAGTTTTTACAATTCTCTACTATCCAAAACCAAAAAAACTTCAAACACATCTAACACAAACGTTCACAGTGAAGTTCTCTGTATCAGAGCATACCTACTGTGTTAGCCCAGATAGCAAACCCTGTGACCTAAACTCTTACATTGGATAATTGGTATTGGATCACTCATGTTGTCATAGCTGGAAGCTGTGGTCATTCTCCCTGGTTGTTCATCTGTTGCCCCATGTATTACCTCTTTGAAGCTTCTTCCCTGTTCATTCTAAAAGTAGCTGTCCTGGATAACTAAAAGTGAATGATAATAGCCCGATAACTTTAGCACAATGTTTTTCATATTTTTTGAAACTTTTGATAAAGGTTGGACTATACTTTTTCCTACTTACTGCTATATCTATATTTAGTCCCATTTCCCTGTTACAATTTAAAGCTTAGTGTTGTGACTGTTCAGTTTTGCAGATTCCTTAATGTAGCATTATTTTACCTGCAAGTCGTCACCAACTATTTGTACTTATTGTCTAGGGATACTTGAGATAAGGTGAAACCAGCGGTTGCTTCGCCAACGTAGGCTTCTGTATAGGGGTACATATAAAAAAATATTGAGAACAATGTATTTACAGGTATTGAAGTGAGATGATTTTGCTATAATGAGGTGACATTTTATAAGTATGTGTTTGTGTCTAGTGAGCCTGCTCACAAAATATTTTTTCGTTTTTAGACTGATTTTAGATTCAATAGCAGTTTTATAAACACTTAAATACTGTTAAGTTTTTAATTGAAATAGCAAATTAAGCAGAATTGAAAAATTATAATAATGAGAAAATAAACTCTGAAAGCTGTGCCTCCCAAAAAAGGATGCAGAGGGCAAATAATTTGTCACCACTATAGCCTGTGGACTCCCTGCAGATAATATTTCCCCAATACTCACTTACTGTAACATGCTTCATTCTGCGTTGTTTCTCTCTATTGAGTTGGCCATCTTAGTAGAGCAGCAGGTCTTTACTTTCTTATGTCAGAGCCCACAACAAGGAGACCAGTGTGCAGCCCAGTAGTGACATCACCAAATCTCACTTTAAATCAGTTATACTAGCATTCAGAGACAATAGTGGCTTGGATGTCTTACACTGCAGCAATCCAGCTATGAGGCTGCTGACACAGGAGATCTTAGGCACCCTCACATATGAGGAGAGACACTTTTTTTTCAGGAGGAATTCAAGACAAACTAAAACATTTTCAGAATACTGCTTAGGCACAATTTATATTTCTAAATGTTCTCTATAACATACCAAATCTTCACCTTTTAAGTTAAGTCACCTGCTCCTCTTTACTACATCTCCCCGCGTCCCTGTGCCGATCGTGGATGTGGATGGGCAGGAAATGTGAGGTGGGGAGGAGGTGCGACGTGTGGAGCGTGGATGCGAGCGGGTCTGGCAGCGGCGAGCGTGAGGTGGGGAGGAGGTGCGGTGCACAGCGTGTGGAGCTGTGAACAGGGCCAACTGATCAGAAGCCGATTAATCGATTATTGAAAAAGTTGACAACTTTTTCAATAATCGATTATAATCGATTATGTTGATTAGTTGTTGCAGCCCTAAGATCAACTTTATGTCCCTATCTCACTGTTGAAAAAAAAGGAAAACCTAACTTTACTTGTACACCTGAAAGTATTGTTTAAATTATTAGACATAAATAAAATGTGAAAGACTGGCAAATCTGCCTAGAGTTGGTTAGCGAACAGTTTTGTGAAATCAGTTCGAAGTTCGCAAATTTGGCAGCAAACACCCATTGAAGGGGGACTAATCTTGTTATTCAGTTCTGCGCATTTGTAGGGTAATAAGTAAACTATTGTCAAACAAAGGGCATGGGAAGGTGGGCACTGCCAAGGGGGACCTTTACCAATGGCACAATTACAAAGAAAA
>NW_017309833.1:6999-35873 GCF_000935625.1 Nanorana parkeri | reverse complement strand
CCAATGGCACAATTACAAAGAAAAAAAAATTATATATATTTATATATATATATATATCACTTATCCAGCTACGGCTCTAACACACACTGTAATATGATTGCTGTGAGCCAACTTTTTTATAGAAAGGGGGCTGGGTTATCCATTCTTTAAAATGATTGGCTCTTGTGAGTTAGATGACCAGGGAAACAGCTATGCACTGCTTTTTAAGCTGTTCCTTATTTTTGGCAGCAAACCTACATACCTTTTGGCTAGAAGTTCACTATTTGCGTACTTAGTGAAAGTCTATTGTTTGCAGCATCTGGTAGAAGGAGCCAGTGTTCGGTGAAGAGTCACGGCAGATGAAAAATACTTGCTCTTTATGCTGATGATCATAGTGCTTGGACCACTTTCTCCAGGCTTTCTCCACTGCAAATGTTAAGTGCTCGTTTTGGTCCACCCGACCCGTGGTCCAAGCAGTATGGTTTTCCCTTTTTCCCCGGCGGTCTAAGGTTCGTCATTACATCCAATACAAGCGTGGATGTGAAGATGCTGAGGGACATTCCAAAGCAGGAGCAGACGGGGAGAGAGGTGAGTAGGCCCTGTCGCAGGACCGAGGGTTGGGTGATTGTATCTTTTTTTATTTTATACAGTAGACTAAAACCAGCACCTAACCCTTGCATTGTGGGGGTAGCCCCACTGCAAGGGTTAATTTTGTTTCTGCCTAGAGTTCTTACTCCATAATGTGAGAATATTGTGTGTTTTTAAGAGAACTTTGGTTTTGATTTTAATAAAAAGTAATAAGCTATGAGCCTTTATGGTTTTCTTTGGGATTTTGCAATGCATTATGACCTTTATAATTTAAGGTCCATCATTTCTGGTGAGTGTTTTTCTGAAGGTGGTGGATGGAAAAAAACTACAGGAGCACCAGAGAGGGAACATTATCACACGCAATTCAAGCAGGAGCATATTATATTTTGCATTATTCCCACATGATTTCATCTCGAATATTATTATTCCTGATATTTACATATTTATTCAGCTGTATTCATTCCCCTATTCCACCAGTAAATTCATGAATGGTATCCCAAATAGATATGCATAATTCATTTAATAAATTCAGGTCTCTCTTAAATAATATTTCAACCATGTAGGCTTGATCCTCATATACGGGTCTATTCACTAAGCTGCCGAGGGCAGCCGAGTGAACAAGCGACCCCAAGTGAAGTGAGCCGAACACTGTTCGGCTATTCACTTCAGGCTTGTACGGCTGATTTCAGCCGTACATCAGCTTGCTTCACATGGCTTCGTGTTGGCCGAACATGCTCAGCATGTTCGGCTGACCCGAAGTGCAGAAGGAGTTCGACTCAGCCGATCCAACATCTGGATCAGCTGAGCCGAACCTCCGGCAGGCTACTCACTGCTGTTCGGCCTATTCTTATAGTGAATAGCCGAGTGCTGCTGAGCGGCATTCGGCTTGGCTGTTCTGCTCAGTCCCTGGGAGGGACCGAGCAGAACAGAAAAATAGTTAAAAAAGTAAAACAATAAATAGAAAATGATTGTGCGGAGCTAGCAATGACAGCTAGCTCAGCCCAACAGTTTTCTAATGTCCGGCGGTTCTGCTGCCATAAAAAAAAAGAAAAAAAATCTCCCGAGCGCTCTGGGAGCCTCCTGCTCCCCTGGCCGTCCAGGAGAGAAACACTGCTTTATCTTTTTTTTTCTTTATTCTGACACGGAGCGATGTCAGAATAGAAAAAAACAACACGTTTTTGCCCATTGGAATGCATTGCTAGATTCCTATTGGCTATTTCAATTTGCAATGCTTTGGCTTACAGGGCGGCTCAGCCGAGCCTATGCATATGCGTTCAGCTCGACTGAGCTGCTCGGCCACGTTCAGGAGCTGTACGGGCTATAGTGAATAGCCCGTACAGCACCCCTTCGGTTCTACTGAACCGAAGGGGTCCTGGGGCCGAAGCTAGCCGAAGGATCGGCCGAAGCTACGGCTAGATCCTTTGGCAGCTTCGTGAATAGACCCCATAGTCTCAATTCCTGATTTTCATAATTTAAACATTGCTATCTGTGTCCACTTCTGATATTCACTTGGCGATCCACAAAAATGCAAGTAGGGTGAATACATTCCAATCTATTATACAGTATATATACTGTGTGTAGCTGCTTATAGCAAAAGCAGTAATAATTGGCAGGCAAACCTGTATATGTACATGTACTGTATATGTTGGTTGCTAATATCCTGGATTTGGAGACACTTTGGAAAACAATACTATCACTCCCGTGATAGACTACAATCTCAATACAAATGAGTAAACTAAACCTGAGATTGTAGTCCATCACGGGAGCGAGCTTGGAGTGGTGACTACTTTACAACACACACAGGGACCATGGAGAACAAAAGTAGCCACCCTCCAGAAGGAAGGACAGTGTCAGCACCAATTCAGAAATGATTTGAGGATCTACAGGCGAGTGATACACAAATAAGATACATTTTTGTTAATAGTTAAGGTACTTGAATGCATATTTAAGATTTAACTCCTGAGTTTAGTGTCACTTTAAGTGATCTTTTAAGCTGCTCTACAGGTTCAGTTAGCAGTCCTTTTGTCCAAAGCAGACCGCTCCAATCCTCAGTAGGTTATGATTTGCATTAACCTGTTTGTTTAAAAAGCAAGTCATTTTTGGGTTGCCTTCTCAATGAAGATGTCTCAAATTCAAAACTGAGTTTTTTAATTCTAATGTAGCTTTTTATAATTACATAAGATTTATTAAACTTTGTTGACAAGAATAGAGATAACATATTAAATTCAGAGACATAAATTGCATTATCACCTGTAACATTAACACATTAAGAGTGCCCATTACCTAGCACATTATAAATGTGTGATTCACTGAAAAAAATTGCCTGAATGTTGGGATTCCTCCATTTTTTTCAGACTTGTAATATCTGCTTAAAAATATTATACTTAATTCACTTTTAATGCATTTGTTATTTGTCGTAATACCATTATATTTCAGGCATGTGACTGTTCTTTTTTTCAGCCCTGATTGCTGAAAATGTAGCCTAGTGAATTGAACCAATTGTGTTTTGGGTCAGAAAGGATATTGATAAGTACCAATAACATAATAATTCACTAAATAGTTGTGTAAGTGAAGAAAGTAATTTCTGCATCAAATTTGCAAACTGTTTTCAGTCTGCAGGTATCTTATCACAATTTTCTTTTAACTGTCACCTGAAATACTTTAAAGGTCAGACCTTGTTACAATTTTACCATTACTTCTTTTCAACATGTCAAAATAATGAAAAATGGCCTTTCACAGCAAATCTCTGCTATTCTCCAAATGGCTGAGTTTTAAACTTCACGTTTGTAGAAAGTTGACTTTGAGTGTCATTTTCTTTCTTTGTTGGTCTCAAGAGAAAGAGAAAATGTACTTTTAATTGATGACATTCAAATGTTGGGGCAGGGGTTATGTCTTGCCTTTTTGTAGGAACCTATCATACTTTCATTGCAACAATATTTTATAGTATGTCAGTGCAATTGACAGACCACCTTACAAAAAAGGCCATAAGAAAAATAACTTCTCATCAAGTCATACATGGTAATTTTTTCTTGCTACAGTACATGTCAAAGGAGGAAATACATTAAAGCATAACTATAACTTTTGTAATAAATAACTAAAAGTGTGGAAGAGAATAGTAATGGAGGTAAATGCAGGACTTGGTTCCAAATAGGGATAATTGGGGTCATTTATCAGAACTGGAGTAGACAGAATCTGCAGCAGTTGGCCAAGACAACCAATCATCCTCTCTCTTCATTCTGTTCAGTAACGATTTGAAAATGAAATATAGAAGCTGATTGGTTGCCATGCACAGTTGCTCCAGATTTTCTTTGCTCTGGTTTTGATAAATCTCCCGTATTTTGGAAGTCTCATATTTATCACATCTCCTAGTCCTATCCCCACAGTTTGCCTTTACCCTGGCAGTACTATCAACCTATCTCATAAAAGATGGCAGGTTAACTTGTCATTCCTACAAACATCAAGTATCTCCCAACTTTCTGAGGTGGGAGAGAAGAACACCTTTTAACACAAAGTATGTAGGTGAAGGATGCACTCCACCATGCCCCAAGTTACAAAGACCATGAATAATTAAATTGCTCTGAAACCTAAGGATGACATATAATATATTGCAACTTGCCAGTCCTCAGATGTGGTGGATGCATTAATTTTTGTTAGCTCTCATGAGCAGGGTCCTTCTAATCCCTTTGTATGGTATTGTATTGTAATTGTATCTATATGTTGTAATTCTCCCCATATGTTGTAAAGCGCAGTGCAAACTGTCGGTGCCATACAAATCCTGAATAAAAATAATTTTCTTTTATCAGGCTTTTTTTCTTTATTTTCACCTGATGATCCTTCCCATAACACACTTCCTGTCCTAGGATAACAACACTCACTCACTGTACTGTATTTGCCAAAGAGCGGCAATGTCACCCTAGACTGCTTGTTCCTGATCAGGAAGTTATAAGCTCATTGGATTTTTGGCAGGATCAAGGGGTACTTTTGTGCTTAGCAAACAGATATAACAACATGATATAAATAGTATAATTACAAACCAAAAGAGAGTGAATAAGAGAAGTTTATTGATAGGGTTTCTGTACACTTAAAAGAAATCTAAATCCGTTGCTGCTTTTTTTCACCACTATCTTTTGTTTTATACTATTGTGAAGTAGATGTAAACCCTAACTTAATGGGCAGTTTGGTGTCCAGATAAACAGTTGTCATGTATTTAAAAAAAATTACCTTTTACATCCTTTGTTTCATCTCAGTGCTTCTGATCTCCTGGAACCTCTTTGCAGCCACTTCCTGTCTACATGCATGCCTGCCACAGAATTGCTACTTGGCATTCCTCAGGGTGTTTTTTTTCCATGACAGCAGTGGACTATGTACATTGAGGGCTGAAATTGTCATTAGTAGTCTCCATGTGACAGGGTGACAATGCGGGAGTACAATTGGGAGACAGGGACAGAGCGTTGTCACCCTATAGTAGAAAACTCCTAATCAAGCATCTTCATGGCAGGATGATCAAGTATTTAAAACTGAGCTCCAGAAAATAATTTTTGATGGAACAGCAGGTCATATGTTACCTCTAATGATGAATATCTAATACTCAGATGCCGGATATTACTCACTGTGCTCATCTTTCCGCGCTGAGACTGAGAGTTCAACTTACAATAGAGTGTGGGGATCATGTTGTGTAGCTGCTCCCTCCTCTCCCCTTGTTCATTCACGAAGTGCCTTGTGTACATTTCACGGAAGAAGATCACTGTGAGTTTAAATCCAGCATCAATTAAAATAGGATTTGCTGCCCCCAAGAAAAAAAATCACGTTGATGACAACTGCAGATTAAAAGAAAAATGTAAATCACTTGAAATTATATTATCATAATAAAGATTATATGAGATTTTAGTAATTTGGGTTTACATATACTTAAATGATATTCAAACCCAAGAACAAAAACATATTTTTTAGCTCACTAGTCTTTAGATATGGTGGCTGCATTAGTTTTCTGTTTTAAAGAGGAAATTTACCCTTATCATTGAAATGACAACAAAGACACCTTTAGAAATGATTAGTAATGACAATCTACAAATAGATACTTATAACAAATTGCCAGCGTTTTATTGTTTGCATACCTTATTTTTCTTTTCTTCCCCATTCTTCTCACAGTGTCCATTTTTACTAAGGGCAGATTAATTCATCTCCCTTTACTTCCTGGAACTGTAGCACATGTGACCAGGACACGTGACCATGCACATAATCTCAGGGGAGGAAAATGCCTTTCCCTGAGATCTCATGAGATTACAGATGAGATTTCCCAGCAATGCTTTGCTGATGTAACCTTCCCAGGATGCAACACTTGGGCACATTAATTCCCTAATGCCCAAGAGGACCAGGGAGTGCAAAAACAATAATTGTAAAAGTGAAAGAAAAAAAATGTTTAACTAATGAATGTAAGCTCATTTCATATCAGCATGCAGAGCTGAATGCTGAGGTGATTTTTAGTGACGGGGGTAAAATTCTGCTTTAAGTTTATTTTTCATGATTTTAACTTGGTGACCCATAGCACACTTTCTGTCCTAGGGTGACAACAATCAGTGGCCATGCTGTATATATGGATGAGCAGCATTGTCCACCTAGGATAGGACTACAGAACACCCCATCTGTTCATTTCCATAACATGAGCGGAGTTTTCTGTAATCTTCAGTGATAACTCATAACAATGCAGCTCAGACAGAATTCATTTTTAGTTCACACGATTTCTGGCTGAATCAACATTTTTTTTTGTCAAAAGGATATAACAAAACACTTTCAATGTTATATATTTATTAAACCAAAAGGGAGCAAATAAGAAAAGTCCATTATTAGGTTGTGCATATGCTCTAAAAATAATAACAAGAACTGATGGATAAGAAGGCATCTCTTGTCCAGTAGTTTCTGTACCACAGCATCTTCAGCTTCAGAAGCTTTGAATCCTTCTTGGAATTGCAGATCTCGGGTATAATGTTGTTACTGTGTGTTCCTGATCAGAATGCAAAGCAGGCTAAATCCATAAGTCTTTTTTTTCACTTTCTGCTGGGACCTGTGCCAGCTCTGTGTCATCCTTTAACTTTGAAAATGGCAGATGCGATTTAAGTTGATCATCAGCAATTAGAGGAAACAAAGAAATCTATTCACTAAGACTTTTTGCAGTGCATTTAAGCTATTGCTTGGATTTGCTATATTGCAAAATCACAGCTATGTTCAGACAAACCAAATTGCTGCTCATTGTACAACTGGTACTGCATGTACTGTATATTTAATCTGTCTGTAAAATGCAAAAAAAGAAAAGAAAGACATAGGACACTGTAATTTTATCCCTGTAGAGCTCTGCATTCAATAATATGCAATGACACTATATATATATATATTGTAATATTCAGAGCGGGTATGACCCGTAGCCAGCCGTATCAACACATAAACTTTTATTTTTTTCCACAACAATCAAATAAAAATGGCTTATATTCAGCAGAATGATAAAATCAACAGGACTTATTGTCAGCAAATACAAGATTCGGCTCAGTGCCTGTATACTAAGTCCCATCCTCAGGATTAGAGTCCTAGCCTGCTCACAGAGTGTTCCAGTATGGGCATAGGTGCCCCAGCAGTGTCTCGGTAGACTGTATTCCACAGCTTAACACACACAGCCATGTGTCCTGCTCCAAACACTCCACACAGACCCTGACTGACTGGCTTAGCTACAGCCTAAGTAGAATGCTTGCCCTCTGCCAACAGCTGCAGAGTGGGACTGTAGCCCTCTGTGTGGTAGCTACTTATTGAGGAGCTCTGACTTAGCAGGAGGTGTGTCAGATCTCTTCAAAGAGACCACTGCTTCCCCATAGGCCCTGATTTTGAAGAGTAGAGATTTTTCACTTTGAAAAGGGAATTTGCACTTATTTTAGTGAATGTGATGAAACAAAGTGAAAATCCATTTTACAAAGAATGACACGTAACTCAGGAGTTAAAGGAGAACTATGAGATGAGTGATTTCCACTCACCTCATAGTTCTAGCCGACCTGTGACAATGAGACTGTTCGCTCACCTCTCGATCCTGTCACGGACGGGGGAGGCTGCGGGTACAGCTGGCTCTGCCTCTAGATAGGCAGAGCCAGCTGTCACTCACGCAGCTGGGCGGATCTCGAGGTCAGGATCCGCTCCAGCTGCGGCGTCTCAGTATACCGCGAGCTGTAGCTCGCGGTATACTGAGCTTAGGGTAACGGGAGGACGCTAGTTTGTGTCCTCCCGTTACCCTAAGGATAACTATGGGGAAAAACACTGACCCCATAGTTCTCCTTTAAATCTTCAAAAATACATTCAAGTACCCTAACTATTAACAAACATGTATCTTATTTGTGTATCACTTAGCTGTAGATCCTCAAATCATCTCTGAATTGGTGCCAACACTGTCCTTCCTTCTGGAGGGGGGTTACTTTTGTTCCTTATGGTCCCTGTGTGTGTTGTAAAGTAGCCGCTCCAAGCTCACTCCCAAGATGGAATACAATCTCACGTTTAGTTTACTAACTTGTATTGAGATTGTAAAGTGTTTATTGTAAATTGTATAGTGTATGGCTAGCTTATAAACAGTCAGTCCTTTGCTATAGCAGGCATCTGTTATGCAAATACCAACTAGCTTGAAAACTTTAAACAGCCCCTTCTTCCTCCTGTGCCTCACTATTGGTTCATAACCTTAGGGTGACCTCAGTGAGCAATAGCAGGGTACAGAAAGGGACTGGTTGCAACTCTTGGAAGCTGTTTGGTGTGTAAAAAAAATGCCCTAGGTTTCAGGGCTCCCAGGATACCCAAGGCCATAAATGAAAGGCCTGGGTAGAGGTGAGCTGACAATTTTTACTTTAAATATGTCGATGGCAGTGGGCTCATTTTGCTCAGGTATTACAAAGGTTGAACTTTCTGCCTATTTGGTAGTAATTGTAGACAGTGATTGTGCTTTTATACTCTGTTGCAGTAAACATAATGATTTATTAAACACAATACATGTTTTAGGTGGTATTGCCTAATACATGACTGACATCTGGAAGTGGTGATAAGGAGATTCTATAAATCTCTATGTGAAATAACATTTCACATTTCCACCAGTGTCATTTCCAAGCTTCCTGTTGTTATTAAATGTGATGTGTCATTGTGCCTCTTGCTGGAACACACTCGTCTGATGTGTGACCAGTTTCTATGTGTTCAGTTCTCACTTTATGTTTCCTGTGCCAAAATTATTTGGCCATATGTTTGTCTAGTCTGTTTGTTCTTCTGACAACCTTGTGTTCCAGTGCAAGCTGGTCTAGTTCCTGCTGCCCGTTTACCTTCAGTTGTAGGTGTCTGTTCACCTTTCTGGCATCGGCAGTGCTAATGCATGCTTCTAGGTTGTTTCTTTCTCTGTGTGGTGGCTCCTGGCAACCTTCTAATATAATCTCTGATTATTTGCTTTGAAAATGTCTCTGTTGTTTAGCCTGTTTCTGTCTGAAATTTGTCACCAGTGAGGGTTGCAGCCTAGAGGTATCAGATGCATAACCTGCCTTAACCATCAGAAGCAATGGTAAAGAACAGGCATTCTCATGGTGAGCCATCAACACCCACTGGTGCTAGAAAAATTCTCTATTTCTTTGTTTCTGTTCTTATATCACAGTTGTCTACTCTAGGGGGTCTATTCACGAAGCAGCTGAAGGATTTAGCCGCAGTTTCGGCCGATCCTTCGGCTAGCTTTGGCCCCAGGACCCCTTCGGTTCATTAGAACCGAAGGGCTGCTATACGGGCTATTCACTATAGCCCTACAGCTCCCGAACTTGGCCGAGCGGCTCAGTCAAGCCGAAAAGCATATGCCTCGGCTCAGCTGAGCCGCGCTGAAAGCCGAAGCTGGCCAAGCGGCCGGCCATTGGCCGGCTGACAGCCTGCTTCTGACAGCTGGGCCAGCCGTGATCTTACGGCTGGCTCCGGCCACTTGCAGAGAGATCAGCGTCCCTGGTTACCTGCTAACCAGGGACACTGATCTCCAGACAGCAAACTCTCCCGGGCGCTCCGGGAGTCTCCCACTCCCAGCCGCCAAGGAGAGAAACACTTTTTCTTCTTTATTCTGACATGGAGCCATGTCAGAATAGAAAAATAAATAAATACATTTTTGGCCATAGGAATGCATTGCTAGATTCCTATTGGCTATTTCAAGGGCGGGCACAATAGCTAGTTTGCTATTGGCTATTGCAAATTGAAATAGCCAATAGGAATCTAGCAATGCATTCCTATGGCTAAAATGAGCAGAGGGCGGGTACAATGCTAGTTTATTATTGGCTATTATTATTATTGGCTATTGAAAATTGAAATAGCCAATAGGAATGTAGCAATGCATTCCAATGGGAATTTTTTTTAAAAAATATTCTGACACGGCTCTGTGTCAGACCGGGAGCGAGAGACTCCCGGAGCACCCCGGAGAGTATTTTTTTTTTTTTTACGGCAGCGGAACCGCCGGCCAGTAGAAAACAGTTGGGTCGGAGCTAGCTGTCACTGCTAGCTCCACACAATCGTTTTCTATTTTTTTTCTACTTTTTAAACTATTTTTCTGTTCTGCTCGGTACCACAGAGGGACCTAGCAGACGAGCAGAACAGCCGAGCCGAATGCCGCTCAGCGGCATTTGGCTATTTACTCACTACTGTTCGGTATCTATAAGAATAGACCGAACAGCAGCGAGTAGCCTGCCGGAGGTTCGGCTTAGCTGATCCAGATGTTGGATCGGCTGAGTCGAACTCCTTCTGCACTTCATGCTGAGCATGTTCGGCTGACCCGAAGCCACCCGATGTACGGCTGATTTAAGCCGATATACGGCTGAAACCAGCCGTACCAGCCTGAAGTGAATAGTCGAACAGCGTTCGGCTCACTTCGCTTTAGTTCGGTCATTCACTGGGCTGCCTATGGCAGCTTAGTGAATAGACCCCTAGGTCTTTTTATATGTTTCTGACCCCCACTCTTGGTTGACATCATCTTCTGGCATTTGACACTCTGCAAACCTTCAGATTATAAATATGGCTAAGCTTACCTTTGAACCTGCACTTGCAGTGTTGAAGTCCCCTACCACCGACCAGAAGTCTCATGCTGGACCTCAGGATGTTTGTAAACTTGGATTACTTTGTATGTGATTTTCAATTTTTAACAGTATACCATTAATGGTTAGAAATTATTTCCCAGCAGGTAGCAGGTTTAATTTCCAGTTATAAAGCAATACATTTGTTGGAAATTACCTTTTTGTCTAGACATTGAGAAAAAGCTGTACATGTTGCATATTAATTGGTGAATTTCTTGTTTTGCCTTATGTCTTTTTTGACAGGGACCGCAATGGCAATGTTTGAAAATCATCTCATTGCCAAATGCTAACACTGTTTAGAGCAGCAGTGTTTTAACAGGAATATATAGTGATATAAAGTATATATTTTATCTGAAAAAAAGAAAAAGACTGGAAAAAAAAGCTTGTAAAAAAACCTTTAAAAAAAAGATAAAATTATCCCAACACTGTGCCAGTTTTCCTTATGTGCCGAAGCTAGCCGAAGGATCGGCCGAAGCTACGGCCAGATCCTTCGGCAGCTTTGTGAATAGACCCCCTGTGTCTAGAGCTCTTCATACTTTACTGACATTAGGCACACTTCTCAATGATGTGCACCTGGAAAAAAAAGCAAGCAATAGAAAAAAGGTTTTCCCTGTTTATTAGTTTTCGCAGTTTCATAAAAAAAAAATGTTTAAGGGTCAGATTTTATATTTATTTTGATTAGTTTGGCAGTGTTAGATGTGGGCATGTTTTTCACAAGTTTCCAGTTTTCTATTGGACTAAATTAACTGCTAAATCTGAGAAAAAGTTTGCTGGACTATTATGGCACTGTAGTATTTTTTTTATTATTTTTTATTTTGGATTGTGAAAATGTAACATTTTATTTATTTGCATTTTCTGCAAATTTCTAATGTTATTATTGAACTTGCACAATTTTCTTTGGGTAAGCACTATAGTAGGTTAACGCGGAAATCTGACTTGCTTTTGAGAACGTTTAACTTGGAATTTCACTTGGGTTATTACCACTATCATTTTTATAGTTGATTTATATATAACATGTTATCCACATTTAATTTTGGCCTCAGATTGACCTACAGATTATGGACACACAGTTATGTTTTATTTGAATTCTAGAGATCAAATGTATATGTAAATTGGATTTACTTACTGTCTTTTTACCCTTGAGATCATGTAAACTAAGCCGGCCATGCCGCCAATGAGGGCAACTGAGGCGTCCGACTACGGTGGCACTCACGGGGCCATGGTGGAGGGTGGCACTGAGACCGCAATGTCCATACTGGACATTCCATCCTCTGTGCAGCTTAGTAAAATCATTACTAAGCTCTTTGTCTGGCCACTGTGCTTGTCACATAGACAGACATAGCAGCCGAGCCTCTTCAGTGATGCAAAGCCTTTTAACAGTGCAGACACAGCATTAGTAAGCTACTGCTTATATGACAGGCATCAGTTACTGCTTGTATGACAGGCACAGTAACCAGACAGAGATTTCTACTCAGTGATTTCCCTGACACAGCCCTGAAACTAATAGTTAACTCATTGTGGATTTGTTTTTAATACTTAAAAATTAATAAGATTGATTCATTGTTTAGATAACTTGTTTACTTCCTTTTTTCTCTTTCCTATTTGAGAATTGGACACAAACAAATGTGAATATCTGGAGAACAGTCTGCATTAAATTATGCCAACTTAAATAAGTATCACTTGAACTTTGTTAAATTACCCAGGGGACTAAGTGCATGTAGCACTTGGTCCCATTCCGATACATGGTCATGTTGTGCAATAAAAGCAAATGTCAGGATGTCTTTTAAAATGCATCTAAACTAGAGCCAAAATATAATATATTGCAACTTACCAGTCCTTATACTACTTGGGTTTTCAGACTGTTTTCCTTTTTTCACATTGTGATCCTGCCAGTAACACTCTTCTGTAATAGGGTGACAACACATAGAGGGAGGTGTTCTAGAATTGATGGATAGAACTAGGGACAATCCTAACTGATAACAGTCGACAGAAGCATAGAGCACAGGAAGATTTTTAGCTCTAAATATTTCTGGCAGAATTAATGGGTATTTTTTGCACTTATCAAACTGATATAAGAAGATTCTTCCAATTGTATATTTACCAGACTTACCAGACTAAGAGAAGTTCACTGTAGGGGGTACATACATATTAAAGCAATGTTTACTTTTCTGACCATGTTCCATATCCATAACATGGTCAGATCACCACCCCCCATCTGTACCCCCCCTTACCTGAATCATAGGGTTCTTTCACCTACTGCAGCAGAGAGACCTATAGTTCTCAGTGGAATACAAATGTGGTGATGTCAACGATCTTGTAGTCCATTAATTCTTTCTCCAGTTCATGTTACTGAATGTCCGTACTGTAACAGACATGGACAGGAGAAAGAGTCTGCAGGAACTAGAGCATTGTAACGGCGATCCACTGATCATAGCTGCAGTGTTTTACTGGTGCCTTTTTTATGAAGAAGCATGCTTTTATTATTTTTTTCTGAAAGGTGGACTTTGTCTTTATGGTCTGTATTAGGATAGAAAGAGAGCACAGGAAAGATCTAATGCTTGATATGCCAAGAACAGTTATTTTTCATCTTGTTATGTTTCAGGAAAAAATAAAGCAGAATTAAAGGGCTTTCTCAACTATGCTCTATGAGGGCTTATGTTTACTACTTTTTTGGGATTTTTCTTCCTGCGGTTGCAAGTAAATGAAAGGCATGAGTTCCTTTGGTAAAGGCTGTCTAGGGAGAAAAAGCATTTTGCACTCTTATGCCTTTCACACATTTTAATCTAGACTGAGCAGGGCCTGAAGTATTTTGAAGAAATTACTTCTTTAGAAGAAATCTTAAAAACATTTTTTATGTGTCCTGTAATGTTGTATGATAGAGCCTAAGGGGGAACCACTTGCCTATTAAGAGGCAGATAATAGTGGATCATGCTCGTAGACATGGTATAGATATTTGCCCACAGAATTTCATTTAACTGGCTTTGGAAAAGATACCTTAAAAAAAGGTTGGCTAGATTAAATATTTGTCACATTATCTTAAAAAAAAGAGGAGTGGTTAAATTTCTTTCAGTTACACGTTTTAAACAGGTTATTGATGTCAGAGGAAGATTTATAACGTCTTAAATAAGAACATTCCCTGGTTATTTTATGTATATAAACGCCCCTAATATAAGAACACCAGAGCACTTTAGTTCTCTTGAATTACCTTTGCTTCCCTAAAACTTGCTTCAAGTACCAGAAATGGATTTCATGTGAAAGGGTCAACTAAGGCAGTGAAATCAAAGGGATTCTGAAGGGAAGCCTCTTTGGTTCTCAGTTTTAAAGCCCAGTTGGATTCATATAATCCAATATGTGCTTATAAGAAGGAAAAAAGGTGTATAAAAGTAATTCTTTATCACACATACATTTTTTAGAGTGATATTTTTGCTGATCTTTTGTAGTCTTCACTCTTCTGTCTAAGGTAGCATCAAAGATTCTCTTCAGCACTTCTATTTCTTTTTTTCTTTAAAAGGGTGAATAATTTGTGAACATTTTCTTATATAAAAAGTTAAATACATTTTCACAAATTGTTTGGAGAAATATTGTAAGAGATGAATTTGCACAAGACCCGTAGGAATGCTCTCCCTGTTCTGCAATACAATTAAGGTTCTGCTTTGAAAGGAAATTATTTTTTTCACTTTACATAGTAAGATTAACAATTAATGAATTTGAATATCAGCCTTAGAACTGTTTGCTCTACTGCATTTCTCTCATTGTAAGTATACTAAATAATGAGAATCAAGAATAATTATGGAATAATGTTTGTTTGTTGGGGACAGAGACTTGGCTAATCATTTTGGCAAGATAAAAATGAATGCACACAGAAATAAAAAAAATAAAAAAATCCCACAGTGTATTGCCAAAGTGTTTAAAGGTTTTTATTAAAATCAATAAATGTATTTTCAAATACAACTGGTATAAATGCCCAAATTTGTATTTATATTACATTGCTGTAATCCCTTCCATTCTCTCTAGACTATGATTTAGGCACTATGGACATGCTTACAATAGGGAAAGCTCACGCAGGTGGCCTCATCAGTCTTAGAGCTGCCAGCTCTGTTAGTCTGACAGCTGGTATTCTGATAGCGACCCTTCAGGTCCCTCCTCTGCTGATTGACAGCATGAAGTGGGTGGGTGCAATAGCCAGCCTGCGATTGTCTATTGAAATTTGAAATAGCCAATAGCAGACCGGCTTCTGCCCCAAGCCACTGCAGATTGATCAGCAGAGCAGCAGACATAAAAGGAGAACTTTCTCCTGTCCGCTGCTCTGCTGATAGCAAGCAGTGGGTGGGTTTAATAGCCAGCCTGCTATTGCAATTGGCAATAGCCCATAACAGGCTGGCTACTGCACTGCCCACTGCTAGCTGTTTACATTCAGCTGCTGGCTGCAGAATCCTGCCACTGGCAGATGAATAGGACAGGGGAGTCTCATTAGGTGTCAGTCAATATCAGGCGACTGCCTGCTGTTCACATGCAGCTGCTAGCGCAGCTGCATGTAAACAGAATATTGGTACCTGATATCGGTTATCAGCCTGAAAGGTGGCCCATAATTGTTCTTGGTTCCGAGTAATCGATATCGATCAACCCCTAGCTTTAACCGTTCACTACTCTAACATTAAAAAGGCTTTGTCTTTATCATCTTGAATTTTTCTTCTTCAGTTCCCCTTCATCAATATGCTAATAAAATGTTGACATAAAACATTTTTTTGTTTCCATTGCATACTTTTTAACGTTATTTAACGTTTCTCTGTTTTGCCATGCTTTAGGTCAACTGCTTTATAGAAAACCTGGAAATGGTGGTCAAATAAGACCAAATATTTGCAAATCGAAAAATTGTGATGCTGATCACAACTTCTTTTATGTATCAGAGTGAAAATGAGGAAAGGAGGAGAGTAGTCTTGTTTCACAGCACATCCTGAATATTCGGTTTCAGTGTCCTATGGATCACGACAGCAATATGAAGAGTATAAGAAAACATTTCTCTGTGTCTACTTGGCATTTAAGTGATTCTACTGAGGTTATTGACAGAAATATGTCACAGATTAAAACTGTGCAGGCAATTAAATGAAGTATTTGCAACACTTTTCTGTTGTCATGACCATATTAGCAAGTCCTTGGCCAAAATCAAGGAAGCCGTGTGACAGTGTTCTTGCTATTTCTGATGCATGCAATAACAATTCAGGTAGTTCTTATTTGCAACACTTTTACTTTCTGGTGCTATAACTGTGACAAATTCATTAAGAAATACCGCCATATCGTAGATAAAACAAAGCGGAAGTAAATAAGACTTCTTCCATGCTGGAGTAAATTGTGTTGCATGTGTAAGTATTGTGTTGCAGACAAAATTCTCTTTGAGGCAATTCTGCAGCAGCTTTATATACACCTTACCGACAGTTACATGAATCTGTCACAAGTTGCACTATTTGTTGCACAGAATAGGGACGGATTTCAAATGAGTGTATATGATGCTCTTTATGAGATCCAGGAACTGTGTTCTGTTTGCCTGGCAATCTCTATAATAGCCAAATAAAAGTTGTGTACCATTAACATTAATATTGTACGCTCTTTAATGTTGTTTTATAAAATCCTATTTTTATAACTGTATAAATGTATTCTGACTGTTCTGATGCCATATCATGTAGATGTAAGAGTGAAGAATCACACATAGGACAGTTAAAGAGACTCTGTCACCTTGTCCATGCAGGGTAAAGTGCAGTGCCTCTGCAAAGGACCCCTGCATTCCCTCGCTGCTTTTCCCTCCTGCTTACCTGGCACTGAGATCAGCAGTGTCACTATCCAGGTGGAGCAGTTTCCCCATTCTCTCTGTCATGTGAAAGAGCTTGAGCCTAGTTATTGGCTGCTAGGCCTAAACACTATGGTAGGGGAGGGGGTCACATGCTCCTTCATACACAGTGGCATTGGATATGCTGAAAAAGAGGAAGGAGTGATAGGAAGAGCTACATTTTCATTTTAAGTTTTTTTTCTCATAGTTTAAACCCACAGGCTAAAGATATGTTACACTTTACAGTTACCAGTTTGCATATAAATGATTGAAGGGTTGCTGTCATTTTTGCTAAACTTGCACTCCTAAACCCGCCATTTTAAACTGCACTAACTATCCAGTTTCCAGATGCTTACTCATGCAGTAAACTCAGCACAATTATATGAAATGACATCTGAGAAAGTTCCAACAGTGTACATAATGTCCCTCTATAAAGAAGCCATATTTGAGTAAGTTAGGATTCCTAGGAATAAAACTAGGAAAGCCAATGTAAAATGGAAATTATAAAGGTCCAATCCAATCCAAAATAACATTGTTAATATCAGTGGAAACTGCTAAACTAAATGTGAGAAGTCAAGATTCAAAAAATGCTGCACTCCACAGGATTTTGTCTGGAAAGTAAAAGTCTTTATTCAAGGAGCAACAAACACACAAACCATGCCTCCCCTTCTTGATCCTCAACCCCTAACATGTTTCACCGTTTAGGCTTAATCATAAAGATAATTCTCTATAATTTAGCCTAAACGGTCAAATGCATTGGCGGTTGAGGCGCAAGGCGGAGAGGCATGGTCGGTGTGTTTGTTGCTCCTTATATAAAGACTTTTATTGTCCAAACTAGATCCTGTGGTGTGCGGCATGTTTTAAATCTTGATTGCCTGAAGTGGAAATACGTTAGTTACCTGCACCTGCCAAGTTACCTTCCAAGACCATTTATAAACAATCTTTTATGACCTGACGAGAATGGGAAACCGGCTGGAATGTTATTGTTTCATATTGAGGTTGTTTAGTAGGAGGGTGCAATCTTATAGCTTTATTACTCTTGCATAATGAGGGCTATGACCGATTGCTTTTTAGGTCCTTGGTTTTGTATTAAAGATGCCTGTTAGGGATACCATGGCAGTAACTATCTTTATATTAATATTAATTATTACTGACTGTTTTTTTAATAAAATATTTCTATAAATCCGTGCTTAAAGTAAATCCTGGTGAAAAATAGTGATTCAAGATTGGATCTTCATATTTCAATATCTCATTCACCCTAACCGTCGGCTCCGATCTTCCCAAGACCTCTTGCTTTCCAGCTCCCTTGTCAACTCCTCCCATGCTCGCCTCCAGGACTTCTCTATAGTCTCTCCCATCCTCTGGAATTCTTTACCCCAACCTGTCCGTCTGTCGCCCACCTAGGCTGCCTTTAGGCGATCCCTAAAGACTCATCTCTTCAGAGAAACCTATCCCACCACAACCTAACCACTGAACCATCACATTCTCAAACAATTCATCCCCACACAGCTACCTCCTCATGTATCACTTCCCCCTCCCTTTTAGATTGTAAGCCCTCAGGGACAGGGCCCTCCTTACCATCTTGTCTTGAATTGTATTGTGATTGTAGTGTCTGCCCTATATTGTAAAGCGCTGTGCAAACTGTTGGCGCTATATAAATCCTGTATAATAATAATAATAATCTTCACTAAAGGATCAGTAAGGTAGTTTATCTGCCCTCTATAAGGAGGTGTTAAGAAACTATATGTGTATAACATGTTAAGGCTAGCAATATATACTTCTACAGGGTAGGATGGAGAATAAGAAACCTGCCAGGCAAGAATTGTAATGTCTGTGTTTATAAATGTAATTAGGTTTTACTGAGCAATGTTGTAATTTGTGATTTTATGTTTCGATGAAAACAATAAAAACTTTTGAAAGTAGTTACCTGCACCTGGGTCTGAGATGCAGTCAGAAGCCGGATTTAGAATATGAGTGGTGTTTTTGCTTTGCTTTAAATATGAGAAGTTATTTAGCAAGAAGTCCAACAGGCTGAATTAGCAGAATGGCTTATACTTTCCAACTCTGTGACCCTAGTACAACAAACATATTTATCAGATAAACAGACTCTTTCACCCAAGAAGAAGAATGCAAAGTCACATCCCCTTAAATAATTGTATTTAACTTGCACTTGGGTTTACCAGAAGGACTATCCTGCTGTTTCTGGCCTGGTGTCTCATGCATACTCCTTTCTCATTTACCCAGCATAAAAGGCTTTCCACTTCTTGCATTTGCTGTGCTGATTCTGAAAATCAAACTGCTCTCTGTTATATGTATCATCCATCAGAGGAATTCAATGCTGTTCTTACATATTTATTCCTTCTTTATCACCTGCAGTGGAAAAGGCGATAAAACTAACATTAAGATTTTCACGCATCCTAGTTTCTTACTATCTTATGCTGCTATAACTTTTGGTGGGGGAATAACTCTAAAACTCACTATTCCAAACTCTTGTAAAGTGTACTGAGTGTAGGGCTGTAGTATTTATTCCAAATCCGTTTTTGTATTTATTCTGACTTCAATTGTTGAAATAGTGATGTACCCCTTCTTTAGACTCTATGCCTGTTCTGTATCTAGCAGATACAATTACCACAGACAGTGTTCATCAGATAACTGAACTCACCAAATATGTTTCATCCATGAATGTTTTTTGTTTTTTTTTAAATGCAGCATGTTACTAGCAGACAATAGGATGTAGCAGATGGTTAAAACAACAGTATTTGAAGGTCAAAAAAGGATAATGCCTCCCTCTCCTTATGTGGACAGAAAATTTGGCCAGAGAATGGCTGAATGGAACACACAGGAAGAAGGAGGTGTCACAATATACAAGGGGAGTTAACACAGAAAAAATGGGGTGTAGTAAACAGAGTAACCACATGATGGCAGCATAACAAAAAATAGCTATGGCTAATACACAATAATACCAATGCATTACATTGCTATATAACTGTGGTGGCAGCACAGTATTTTTATGAATTCTGTAGTCAACAGTGGGGTGTACCCAGCCTAACTGTTCCTTAGCAGGAGTGTTTCTCTAAGCTTAGAGTGTATGTTCTCTACCACAGGTTGTTTGATCTTGCTCCAGCAGCTTGCGCTAGAGAAATAAGTCTCTGTGCTATGAATTCATAATAAAGTAATTATAAAATAATTTCTTTGTGTTTATTTGATTCCTATTCAAGAGAATTACTTTACATATAGTCAATATAGGCACAGATGTAAAACATTTTAACATTTTCTAATGGTGGTGTGCCTCGTGATTTGTTTCATGAAAAAAGTGTGCCTTTGCACAAAAAAGGTTGAAAAACACTGGAATATCTGATAGCCTGGCCAATCAGACATGGGGAACCTGTTGAGGCATGCTTGTAGAATGTTTAAATATCCGAGCCACTTCCTGTTCTGTCTCTTCGCTCTCTGCTTTTGCCCTATGAGAATGTAAGCTTAGAGGTCAATTTCTCCTAGGCCTTGAGCCTAGATACATAGAGAGATTTAGTGATCTCCTCTCCAGGTAGCAATCCCTGAAGATATATGCTGCTGGAAGACAAAGGCATATGATCTTGAGGAAATAAGCTGCTTGTATCCCCCACATATGGAGATGCGGTGAGTGATGGTTAAGTGGGAAGTTACATACATGAACTTTCCTATGTTTACCACTAGAATCTCAATTGCCAAGGATCTTAAGGGCTGATGTAATTAAGCCAGCACAATCTGTAATTGGAAAGGCAGCAACAAATATCAGAATGTGACAAATTAAGAGAATGAGTTGCCTTTTGTGCCTACACATTCGGCTAATATATCAACTTTTAATCCCCCTATTGGTAACAATAAGTTTGTGGAAGTGTTTAAGAGCTTGGTTCTGAATGATTTAGATATATATATTTTAAAAAACCGGGGGAGAATCCGTTTGATATTTTGCAAAATGAATTAAGGAATTGTAACAAAGGAAGAACATAGTTATTAGACTGCTGATAAAGGTGGTTCTATAGTTTTCCTAGATAAGCAGGATTATAAAATGGAGAGAGAATATTTATTATCAGATCAAGATACTTATGAGATCTAGCTCAACAACTCAACAGCATTGCATAAAAAAGAATGGATAGAGATTGTGAAGAAAGGCAATTTGGGCATTTTAAATAGGAAATAAGAGAAATAGTTGGTGCCATCGGAATGTAAGCTTCCAACAATATACTATATCTTCCCAAGATACATAAAAACCAACCCTCCCCCCTCCCCAGGATGACCTATAGTGAATGGGATTGGATGTATGAGTAATAGATTATAGTTTGGGGAATATGTAGATCATTTTTTGCAACCCTCAGTGGAACTTATCTACGCAACACAAAACATCTAATACACATATTGGAGGGATTACAGGTGGATTTGGACAGTTTTTTATTACAGCTGATGTCGGCTCACTGTATACTATTATTAATCATTTGGAAGCACTGTCTTCGGTGAAATGGTTATTACAGACAGAGAATAGTTTACCAGGATTGCAAAAGGAGTTTATTTTGACGGATTTACGCTTTGGTTTAGATAAGAATTATTTTTGGTACGACAACAAATATAAACAAAAAATGGGAGTTGCAATGGAAGCTAAATTTGCCCCTAGTGTCGCCATTGCTTTAACGAAATGGGAGTCCAAAACTATTCTAAATAATAAATCTGATGAATTAATAGTGTATAAAATATTTATTGATGACATCTTTATGCTGTGAAGGGGAATAAAGAAAAGCTGGATTTTTTTAATGCTCTTAATGAGAATGGCAAAAGATATAGTGCGTGCATATCTAATACATCAAAGAAGAATCAATGTCCTTGATCTTGAGATTTTTGTTGAAAATGGATGACTGTTGACAAAATCATATTTTAAAGACACAGATGGGAACATATATATAACGACAACTAACTAGCATCACCCAGACTGGGTATATATTGTCCCTAGAGGACAATTTTTGAGAATAAGGATACATTGCACTTATAAAGTAGACTTTAACCAACAAACTGATAAAAGAGGTTTCTACAGAAGGGTTATAGGGAAAGCTTTTTGAAATCGAAATTAAAAAAGTGTCTGAGGTACTGATAGAAAAAAGAATAGGGATAAAGAACAAATAGGAGCCTTGAACATGGCACTGGTTCTCGATTATAACATTTAATATAAAAGGGTAGAGAATTTAAGGGATAAAATAGAAAAAATTGTGGTAGACCCCCTGATGATAGAACCGTGTTATGCTTTCAGACATGGAACTAATAACCAAAAGAGGAGAAAACACTGTATGATAACATCAAACAATGTTTGCAATTTACTTGTGGACTACAGTACACTGTATGATAACATCAAACAATGTTTGCAATTTACTTGTGGACTACAGTACATAGGGCAGACCAGAAGAAAACTAGGCACCAGGATAAGGGAGCATATTTATAATATAAAGCGGGGTTTTAAAGACCAGTATGTTTTCCTAAGTACCGATCATCGAAAGCCCGCCCCCCTGAGGGGCGGGTTTCCGATGACTGCAATGCTGAACGGGCAGTGTGAGCTTGTGCAAACCGGACTATTTGGCATTTGCCTCCCGAGAACGGCACTAACCCGCCGACAATCGTACGATTCTCGGCGGGTTTTCAAGCCTGCACGGGAGACAAAAGACGTGTGACCGTACAGTAGAAACGGTGGCACGCCTTCCATACACCTTGCGATTATCGTATGATCTTGGGATGTATAAAGGTGTATGGTCACCTTTAGTGTCTTTCTTAAATAATATTAATGTCCATTGCAACAATGATGTATCAGGATTTCACCACTCTTGTGTCTATGTTTGTGAACTTCTTCAATCCACCACTCTACACAAGAACCTTTGCCCAAGCAGGCTGCTCACCTTATCCTTAGACCAAGCCAGGGAGTTCGACTCGGGGTGGCCGCCAGAGCTGCTGGCCTTTACTGAGTGGCTGTGTCCACTCTTCTGTCGCTGGGGCTGCATGGGAAGGACTAGCTATACCTGAGAGGTCCTGGAAATTGCTTCAAGGAGTGTCACGGTTAAGAAGAGGATTGCTTTCTTAGGCTAAACAAAAGGGGCTGTAAAGTGGCTGTGGATTGCCTCAAGGTGCACTTAAACCTTTTATATGAGAGGTCTAAGGATAAGGTGAGCAGCCTGCTTGGGCAAAGGTTCACTCTGGAATGCTAGGTTTGAGTTGATGTAAGCTGTATATATTTACTTTTCACTTATAGCGTAATTACCATTTTATGCTCTTTATTTTATAAATTGTGGATTTTACATGTCTTTATCTTATATAAAATGTTACATCTTGGTTTTATAGTATGTTATATTGTTGTTTTCTAATGCATTGGTATGGTTTTAGCGACGCATTGGGAAGGTGTGTGATTTTTTTTATGTCCAGCGCATTGCAGTTGACACTTTGACTAATGAAGGGGTCCTGTGAGGCCCCGAAACGTTGCATGCACATGTCACGCTAAAGGAATACGAATAAAAAGGACATTGCGAAGCAGAATGGTGTGCGGACAACATATCTTCTAGTTTGTATATTGTGGCACCATCCACCAGTTGTTCCAGCACCCATTGGATTTTGGGGTACATAGGTACGTTGTGCGAAGGGGATATTACAAAGGCATGGTTTTAGAGATGCATTGGGAAGGTGTGTGATTTTTTTAATCTCCAGCAGCATTGCAGTTAATTCATTATATAGTTGAGGGGTGTTGGTGTCATGTGTTGGTGATTACTATATCTAGGGATGTCCCGATACCTATGTAGTTGTACTATGGATCATTTAAAGTCACCTGTCCCTTTAAGAAAAAGTATCGGTAATTGGTATCGGCAAGTACATGAGGGGATGTACTTGTACTTGGGCCTGAAAAAGTGGCATCGGGACATCCCTAACTATATCCTGTGCTCATTGCTGCATTATCTCCACACATTATGCTCAGGGTTGCAGATCATTACACTTTGCAGACCGTTACACCTTATATCAGCTCTGGATATATATTAAATGCTGCCTATGTATGTCTGTATGCATTGCCTTGTATGGACATTATGCACCTTGTATACTGTATAGGTTTGTATTTGGAAGCACGGCCAGGTGACATGTTATGATGGTTTTTGGTTTGCTTGTTGTTATTATATTTATACAGTGGTTTGCTATTGTCATGGATAACATTTTCCATCTATACTAAGAGGTGGGTTGCAGACTCCATGCACGTGATGAAGTTACGTGTGTAGGGTGATTCTTGTTATGTCGTTGTGGGCGGAGAATTGGATGCCCTGGAGAGAGCAGTGCAGTTTGGAAAATTATGCTCTTGCCCTGTGGATTGCTTTTACTGCTTTTATGCATTTTGGTATTACTTTTATGTGAGTATTTAATTTAATAAAGTTTTATTTTCATCATAAAATCATATGTCTTTGATTTTGTCTTCACAAATGTGGAGAGAATTTGCTGCACAAGGATCAAGAGGTGGATCAATAATGATTCTCAAGATTGTAGGCGTATCCCATCCATGAATAAGGGGATTAGTGTGGCTAGACCTTTTACTTTAAGGTCTTAATAAAAGGTGATCAGTTTTCCATGTGGTGTATACACAGTGAGAACTTGAGAGGGATTTAACAAAGATCACCTTCGCTTGGATTGTTCACAACCACCAAGATTGGACTGCGTATGTGGAGTGTCACTTTGTTATTCAATATAGTGCATGTAGCTTTCACTAGGTTGTATTGGTGAGATATTGCTGAGATCTACTTTAACTTAGCCATTTTCTCTAGGCACTGGTGGTATCTATAGGCCTCACTGTGGAGTTCTGAGAAAGCTCGGAATGACAAAACTCACAAGAACATTCTCCAACGCTGTTCTAGAGGGCATTCTGGGGGAATTTTGGAACCTTAGCTTCCCAGGATCCTGGGAAAGGGGCCAGTGATGTCACGGGTGCCTAGCAACAAGGTCCACTTTAAAGTGTAATAAAAGAATGCTGCTCTTACCTTCCCTCCGGCATTGCAACACTCAGTAGCTCCTTCATTTGCTTTCAACATCTTCACCTTCTGTTTCTGCTGGGTTCAGTGTCTTCGGCCATCTTCATCTGATACAGTGTTGCCCTCTGCTCATACAGACTGCCCTCTGCTCATTTTCCCTTCGCTTTAGCCTGCACACTGTCTTTTGGCATCATTGTGCATAATGCAAGTCTGTGAGCTTTAAAGCGGACCTTTACACTCATAGATCAAATTCTACCAATGGATCCCTCTATGTATGATGAATAATAATAACATAGACAAGTCATGTGTAAAATGCTGTGATTTTGAAATACTTACACTTGCAGAGCATTCACTTCCTGCTTTGAAAAGGCAAAATGACTTCAGTGTGGCACAGTAATGCACACTGTAGCAAAGTCAATGGACTGGAGCTTAAGGATGGCTTTTTAAAGATAAAAGGTCAAGCTTTTGTAAACAATAATAATTTTGCTGTATGTTAGTACATGTCAGAAATGTACAGTTAGTAATAGGTCCTCTTTAAAAATTAATACCTATTACTCAGAGAAAAGTGTGTGTCCCCTCCCCCCAACCCATTTTGTCCTAGATTTCCATGGAGGTATACTAAGGCTGGCCATACACCTATAGATTATCTATCAGAAATTTTCGTGGCTGCCAAGAACCCTCATTCGATTCTAGCTCAAATAGCCCATCATGCACAGACCAATGTCAATTTCAATAATCGTTCATTAGCAACACTAACTCACCAAATTTCGTCAATCGACAGAACACATTTTCGTTTGCACATGTGCAGTGTTCTTGCTGGAATTTATTTTTGTATGAAAACGCCACTAATCCATCGATTTTCGTTCAATTAAAAAAAAAAATTCCAGCCTCACAAAATTCGACTGGGATTACAGTAAAAAAAATTGTTGGTGTCCCATCAAATGACAAATAGCACCTTGCGCCAAACCCTGTGTAGCTGCAAGCACTATAAGAAGGGTTACCCTCTAAATGTATCAAATTCTAAAAATGAATGTGCTGTGCTTCAACTAGAACAATAAATAAATAAACAAATCTCTATAATAAATACGTGCTAAACAATACATGCAATCAAAGTGTTCACAATTGCTCTTGTAAATTTCAATCCTAAATAATATCTCTCTGGAAAGTTCAATCATATATTCCATGTTCAGATGTGCACAAATGTGGAATCACACGTATAAAGTGCGCAAGATTTGCCCCAAGTGCACCACACTCTTTATCCTTCCACTGTGAAAGTTCTTTATGCAAAGTCCATACACCAATTCCAATTATAAAACTTTTCAATTTTCGTTTGAAAGACCATTCATGGAAGATTGCCGAACGAAGATCGAAGAGTGTATGGGCACCTTAAAGCCATACCCTTTTGAGTCCTTGTTTGTGTACATCCTTAAATCCTGGAAATTAACACTTAGGAGTACAAAATAGAAGTATAATTTCAGAATATAAAATCATATTAGTTCAGGTCTATGAAACATAAGTAAATAAAGAAAACACATTCTTTGCACTATCATCTCTCATAAACTTTTAATTTCTCTAATACCATGTGTTGCTAGTGAACAGAATCACAAGACTTGCAACCAACTAATAAAAGAACATGATCTATACTTATTAAGTCAGAAAGTCACGCACACTGTGGAATAAAAGGCGCCCTGACTAAGCGTGCTCTTTCGCAACCACCGTGGGAAGTCTAACCGTGCATTAAACTGTATGCTCACAACCATACTTCCCTGGGAAAGAAGTCAAAGCACCATGTTTAAAAGCCTTGGTTCATGAACCAAGCACAGCTTTCATTTTCTTACAGGCAAACAGCGATACACTTTTTATCAGACACCTGCAAGTGTTGCTAAAGAGGGGTTTATTGATCATCACAGCTGCCTAGGTTAAACATTCTTTCACCTCCACTACGTTCATAAAAGCATATAAAATACTCTCAACTCCATGCACAGTGGTAGCACACTCAGACCCCAAGATCCAGATTTATCATATTCTGCCTTGTATTTTTATGTGAACAGTCAGAGCTCAAATTCTACTAATTATAATCAGGTCATTATTTTATTGGCCTCAACAGAAAAAAAGGCTTACTGCCTTATTATTAACGTATAAAGTGGCGTAGCGTGGGTTGTAAATGCCCGGGGGAATGAGAGGGGCAAGGACAAGTATTACGTCCCTCTAACTAACATGTTATGTGTGTCTGTGTGTGTGTTTGTGTATCTCTGTGTGTTGTGGGGGGGTTAAACTATTTTTTTCTCACTTTATTGTCAGGGCTCCAGAGAAATATTAGGGGTTTAATATTTCCCTTTTGAAACAGAAAAAGAGATTGAGGACACTGAGTCCTCTGTCTCTTTTTCTACAGCCTCAGCACTGAATGAACAGGAGCACTCAGTACAGAGGCTTCATGTTCATTCACAAACTGGGGAGGCATAGTATTCTCCCCAGTTATGAATGGACAGGAAGCCTCTGTAAAGAGTGCTCCTGTATATTCAGAAATGGAGGAAGTGATTACTATGTCCCCCAGTCATGAATAAACTCGAAGTGATGTGCAGCACTTCCTGTTCATTCATAAGTAGAGACATAGTAAGCTTACTATGTCCTCAGTTATTTACAAAATCCCAATGATCAGTACTGAGCACTAGGTGTTTGCTTTGTAGATGGAAGTATCAGCAAACATTTCACATATTTGCTGATTCTCTACTCGGCATTCTGAAGCTCTGCCCGGCCCCACAAAGCTCATTTCTCCATCCTGACAACTCCGCTCAGCATCCTGACTCTGATGTCACTGCTCTGCTAATAAAAGACTAAAAAAAACTATAACATAAAGTGTCAGAAATAAAGCTGCTGAGGTAAAAGGTTAAGCCACCTTATCCTAAATTACCAACACGGGTCTCGTAATACTGTGCTTAGTTAACTGAATGATAATGATGGTGAGTTTAATCTAAGCTAAACCCACTGATTTACCTGTTTCCCAAAAGAAAGCTCACGTTAGAATTGTTTAATTTTTTTCTGCAATGTTTTCATTTACATGTTGCCTACTAGTGCATGCACATTGTATGCTGGATTCAAGGCATGCCTCTGGTGATAACTGTCACAGTTACCAGTGTGTTTAGGTCAGCTCTCCGCCAAACCTTTAAATTTTCATACGGCTGGTGTCATAGCTTATCATATGGCAACTGCAGATCTAAGCAGAGTCTTAGATGGCAGCAGCCTTGGTGGATAGGAAAGGAAAGGTGGGTTTAGTTCAACTTTAACTAAGCTCGGTGTTGTATGAATCTTGTTGATGTAAATAACATTCTTAGCATGTTAGCACCCTTATTTGAATGTTAATTTTTGAAAAGCTTGTTTGTCCTTAGAATTTGTAATTATATATGAAAACTGGGCAGTCATAATTGCTTATTACATGTTCAGGTTCTCCTTCTTTCTTTGCAGTGTTATACAGTGCTTGTGCTTTACTGCTCCTTCTTATAATGCAAGTCTTTGCGATCGATCTACTGAAGGCAAATCAACTGTTTACTTTGAAGGGAATCTTCCCTTAGCTCAGTGAATGTGGTGAAAATTAATTTGCAAAGAATACGCAACCATGTGCAAGGAAATTAAAAACAAAAAAGTGTTGCTTGCACATGATTGTATCATAAAAGTCAGTGGAGCTTCACCTTATTGAGGTGTGTAATTGAAGTCAATGGCACCGCAGCCACATCCCCTGAGGTGCCATTGACTTCAATGCGCCGCCACGTCCCCCAGAACGAAGGGGGAAGTTTTGTGTGCAATTGCTGTGCGTTCCAGCAGCTACCGCTCTGGAACGCACAGCAATTGCAATGAGCCCTTATAGTCTTGCAAAACACAGCACTTTTTAAACTATCCTATAACAGTGGGGCTGCCTGTTCAGATTGCTGAACAAAAACAGAAAGTGCATTGTATCTAAAGCCATGTTTTTTTAAACTTTAGATGGAGTGAGGAGAATTAGAACCTTGTTAGGAGAAATCCTCTGTTTGTGTTGGTGACCACTGTAACTCAAATTGAAGAAAAATCCCAAATTTTCAGTTGCCACAAGAACAGTAATACAAGGGAAATATGGGGACATTTGCACAAGTAAATAAAATAAACACTATTCTTGTTGCACTCCTTACCGAAACGTCCCTTGTAGTGGCGGGTGACTGCGAATGGTGCGCACAAATATCAGCGAATTGTAGAAATGTCACCTGCGACACCAGTCCTTTTAGGATAACAAAAGCTTAATTTATTGAAGTTTTTTGTCATATGAACAAGCGCTTTCGGGACCACACAGGGTCCCTTCATCAGGCTAAGGCTAAAGCCTGATGAAGGGACCCTGTGTGGTCCCGAAAGCGC
>NW_017309833.1:1136-4967 GCF_000935625.1 Nanorana parkeri | reverse complement strand
CCACACAGGGTCCCTTCATCAGGCTAAGGCTAAAGCCTGATGAAGGGACCCTGTGTGGTCCCGAAAGCGTTTGTTTGTATGACAAAGAACTTTAATAAACTAAGCTTTTCCTATCCTAAAAGGACTGGTGTGCTGGTGACATTTCTACAATTTACTTGTTCTAGTGACACTTAAGAGGACACTTACTTCACATTGTAGTGATTACCTTTAACTTCTGGTTGTGTCTTTAGGACAGGAAGTGAAGGGACGTTTCTCCAATGGGGCACAGATAAAAACTTACAGGAGTTTGAAAGTAGTATTGGGAAAGTAAAATGTCCTCTTCCCAATACTTCGAGCAGGTGTATTACAATGCAGCTGCCACATGCTGGCTCTATAGATCAAGTACTCAGTGATCATGAACCACTGATCAATTAGCTCACAGTCTTCTCCCTGCAGAGAACAGTGACTGTCAGTCTTAGTTTCCCACAGGGATTCCCCCCTCCCTCATTGAAGGGACAGACTGGAGAGCGGACAGGCACAGCTGGCTCTGGTGTAAGAGAGGCTCTGCTCTGTCAGCAAATAGCAGCATGCTACATGCTGACTGGTCACAGGAGTACATTAGAAAAGCCAACAAATATTTAAGCCCCCCCTCAAAAAAAGGTTTGGCTTTAGTTCTCTTTTAACCATCTCATACTCTTTGCATAATGATGAAAAACATGTTTTTTTGATATGCTTTAAGATTCAGCCCATCTGCTGCATGAGTGATGCACAGACAAGTATCAGGAGGAGGAACATGTGTCAAGCAGGCAAGAGTAGTCTATTTAAGCTAAACCCCTATGGATTGCAAAAGCATTGATGCAGCCAACTGCTGGCTCTGCAGAAAAAAAAAATATAGGTAGATTTTTTTTTTACATTTACATTCCATTGCATTGCCTTTCTTATTTCTCCCACTTTGCTACACAAACCAGGTTAAAATGTAGGTACATAAATGCAGGGCAACAGTAATCAGGTGACTTCTGAGTTTCAAAGCTGGCATTTAAATGACATTTACCAGATGTAAGTGTGTGACTCACAAAGCTTTGGCCATTAAACATTTATGGAAGATAATTTAATTAATGAAAGACTGTACTTTAAAAGCCTCATCAGGCTGATGTCAAAGAAGGCTGATATAAGCCAGTTTTTCAACTAATAAATGTATCCATCCCAAGGATGTAAAATAGCTTGAAAAGTTAGTGGATTTAGTAGTTATATGCAACTAAGTAATTATTTCATTTATTACACAATTGAATTTATTCAGCAAAAAGCTCCTACTCTTAAAACAGAGCTTCATATTTAATGTAATGCCCCAACATTTGTTTAAACAAAAATATATAGCTTCTGCTGCAATACTCAACCCCACTTTGGTGCTGTTGCCCACACACTTACTGCTCCAGTCATCTTGTTGAATGCCAGTATTATTCAGCCCACTTCCTGTAAACCTAGACTGTAATTGACACGCCTCATGAGGTTACATCATTATTTTGGCCTGGACTTACAGGAGAATGCTGTAGCATTCAGGACCACGCATCATCTACACCTTAGCGGAAAGAAAGAACCTTGGACATCACATGACTGGAAAGAAGACAATTGGGTTAAAGGTATGCATACAGAATTTTTTAATACATCTGAATATACAGCACTGGTTTAGAGCACTAGAGAATAAGAATTTCTAGTTAAATAAATACAATTCTGTATTTTATTTCACCTGGACATATTTTTACTGTGACTTTTGTGATTAGGGTATTTTATAGTCAAATATTACCTCTAGTGGTCATCTGTATACAGTATATGGTAATGTGCTTCGCATCCCAATTGATGGAAACCTTTCCAAGGTGTCATATAGAGACTGCCATTGCTGACTTCTCATTTTATAAAATTCTAGATGCTTGGCTGGGAAGATGACCCACTGGCTTTAACACTTTTACGTTGCTGACCCATAACTAGAATGCATATAAAAGCTTCTAACTTTCCCGACATGCATACCTGTTCCATTCCAGGAAATTTCATTCAGGCCTCATTTACACTGATGTGCATAGCCATACAGTGTGCACGTCCATGTAGAAATCTTCTCCTGGGATGGACAGCTGCTGCATGTAGCTGCATGCAGCCGCCTGTACAACTCAATAACGTGGTTACACACTGACCCAAACGTGCACATCCATACAGGTATGGATGCACACCCTTGGACACTGACTGATTTGCATCTAGGATTAGGGAACTTCTTTAAAATTCTCCTGAGCTGCCAGCACAAGAAAGTGCATGCTCGTCTGGTGTGTCAGTGAATCATATTGTGCTTAATTCCCTCCAACATACTGTATATACAATGTTGGTCTTATTTAAAGAGAACTGCAAATTTAATAATTGCCAAAAAAGGGACCAGTTATCTACCTTTGCCTAGTTTTATTTGTTTTGGCTATGGGTTTTGGCCAGAATAATATTCCATACCATTTTGATCAGGAAAGAAGGCTTGTTTAAGGCTGTACTGATGTAGCTATGACTCCAACCAGCAGTTTAATATAGTATTCGAGTTACAGAGAACAGTAATTCAGGACAAGCAGTCATACTGGAGAAGTCTTCAGTAAAATCATTGTTGGGACTCAGAAGAAGAAAATATTTTTAAGATACTCATATAGTTTCTATGGATGCCTTTTAACTTGTCTACAGTTCTCCTTTAAAAAGGAAATAATAATTCAATTAGTTCAAAGAACTGGAACACTGGAAGGTAATTGCGATGTTGCCACCCGTGCCCTCATATTGCAGGAAGGTTGGAAGTTTATTGCTAGACTGCATCATATTGTGTACAGTGGCTAGTTGTGTCCTCAAGACACAGAAGCAGGAAAAAACACCTTGTTAGAAACATGTTGTTATAGGCTCAAAATGTGTATTGTTTACTGCTTGACTGCCCCCAAAAGTGCAGCAATTCATTCCTTATATAAAAGGTATTTTTTTTAGGTTTGCTGTTTTTTTTTTTTTTTTTAAGAGGAGAGAAATATTCAGTGAGTATAGGTTAGTGGCTGAAGGCGGGATATGTATTCCCAGGTAGGTGATGTGATGTGTCTGTAGATGCAGACCAAAGTTTTTTATCCATAGGGAATCTGAGCTGGGGCATGGGCTGTTCAGGTACATCAACTCGCTTTTTTCAGGTTTGCTGTTTTAAAATTGTAATAATCCGTTTAGGGCACAGCATACCAGCCTTCAGCAGCTAAACGTCATTGAAATGTGTGGGCTGTGGTATGTGCTAGCCTTAAACACGTGTTGCCATGATCTTCAGAATCTGCAATGACTTTGTATTTAACCGACAAGAACTGTTGACCGAATGGCACTTTTGGGAGCATTGATTAGGCAAGAATTTCTGCTGCAATGTGGATGGAGCACATATTATTCATGGAATGCATAGGGAATGACTGTTTACCAGGTTTCCAGCATTCAGTCATAAATTAGTGCACTCATAAATATTTATCATCTATCCATCACTCTAAGAGTGGAAAATCTATTGGAGGCTGTGATAAATACCCTATCACTTGCGATTTTCATAAAATATTAATAGCTTATAAATAGGGAAATTAAAAGTAATGCAAATTATTTATATATATATGTATATTTCCTGACACCGTACATGGCAGCATACAATGGGTATGGCTCCGCCCCCAGCCCAATCACAGGACCAGTTATACTATAAATTAAAGCCCGCCTCCCAAGGCCACCATTCTTTTTTCTGTCCTCACTGCTCAAGCCGGTTATACTAAGAATAGGTTGGAGTTTTTTCCCTGGAGTTTCTTCTGGCCTGCCGCACAGGTTCAGCCTCACCTGTTG
>NW_017309833.1:0-778 GCF_000935625.1 Nanorana parkeri | reverse complement strand
AAATTTTGTCGAATAAAGTTTCTAATCTGGTAGTATTGTAGTAAATGTGAGGAAGGAATAGAAAAATCACAGTTTGAAGGGTACTGAATGTATGGCAAGTGCCTTGAGGTGACAGGAGGTGTTTGATATGTGAGATCCCTTTCTTTTCCCATATCTGGAAAATTTTAGATGAGGCGCCTTGTGGAAAACCCGGTGTGTTGGCATGAGAGGGGATACATGTCCCGGAAGCCCCAGGATTTTGCGTGTTTCTCTCCAAGCGACAATAGTGTCTCTGAACAGAGTGTTGTGTTTAATATGCCCAGGTAAGGCAGAAAGTGGTGTGTGTAAAGAACCCGCTAAAGACCATGGAGAGATAGCCGTCTGCTCCAAAACGAGATTGGAGTAGTGTGAGGAGTTGAGCAGCCAGTCCCTCACATGTCTAAATAATGATGCTAGATTATATAGGCGTATGTTGGGTAGGTTGATCCCCAGTTTTAAGGAGTGTTTGTAAAGTTTGTGAACGGCTATACGGTGTTTTTTCCCTCTCCACAAGAAGTGCAGGAATGCGTTCGTGATGGTTTTAATGTCTTTATGCTGAAAGAGGATTGGTAATATTTGCATGGGGTACAATAGGCGAGGGAAGCTAATCATCCTAATGAGATGACCCCTGCCCAATAAAGATAGTGGAAGGTCTCTCCATTTCTGTAAGTCCTGAGTTATTGATTTTAGGAGTGGAGAAATATTCAGTGAGTATAGGCTAGTGGCTGAAGGCGGGATATGTATTCCCAGGTAGGTGATG
>NW_017309832.1:42738-43176 GCF_000935625.1 Nanorana parkeri | reverse complement strand
GTTCCAGCAAAGTGTCCTGGACCTGACCGCCATCTGTAGAGTGTAAGCTCTTCGGGTTCCGTGTCATTGCTATCAGCCCTGTGTGTGCTCTTTTTGTACAGCGCTACAGAAGATGTTGGCGCCATATTCATCATCGCCGGGCTCGGCAGACGTTGCTGCGATAGGTGGGAGGGGCCGGAAATATCTCCGTGGTGATCCGCGGGGACTGGTCGGTATTTATGGCAGTGTTCTGTCATGAAGGAGAGGTTGGAGTGTAAGCTCTTGTGCTCAGGCCCCGCCCACATTCATTGATGATATTTATGGGGAGAAGATTCTCCTCGGAATTGGTTGTCCCAGAGGATTTCCTGGCTGCGATCTGATTGGCCGCTGAGCTCGGATTGGCTGTCGATGATAAATGAGGTGGTTTGTGTTTTGAATGACAAAGTGAATATTGCGGCC
>NW_017309832.1:40254-41680 GCF_000935625.1 Nanorana parkeri | reverse complement strand
ACACCGAGGGGGTGAGTTGTGGAGTAGAGAGATGGATTTGAGTGTCGGCATATAGATGGTATTGGAAGCCATGTGTGGTGATCAGCTGACCCGGGGAGGAGGTGAAGATGGAGAAGCCTTGGGGGACCCCTACAGGAAGAGGAAGAGGGGGGAGGAGTTAGATTTGTAGGTGACACTAAAGGATCCCCCCTCCATGTGTCCCCTCCGTGTGTCCCTATGAGAGTGTCTGGGGATTGTAGGGGTGTCCTGTGTGTGTCTCTCCTCTGGGGGGCGCTCCGAGTCTTTATTTCAATGTAACAATGGATTCTAGTCGCTCCATCCGAGACTCCAAACACTTCTCATAGGAGGGAGCTCGGGGTCCCGGGATCACCTGATTAGCCACATGAAGGCGCGCGTCTCTTGTCTGCCACAGGATGGCGCCATCGCTCCTCATCCGTCCGATCATTATTCGGCACCGCAAACCCGTTCCTCCGCCGGAAAAAAGAACTTTGCTCCGAGAACCTTTGCAGTGCCGGTGACTTCCATCGGAAAGAGGAACCGTCATCAGAAATCACAACTCCGGACGCCAGAAAAGAAGGAAAAGAAAACAAAATGTTTCTCTTTGCGTCTTTCTTCAGGCCGCGCGTTTTTCTGATGTTGGCCAAACACAGAAAAATCGCCAAATTCCGTGTTGGGGGCCGTGCAGATCATGTGACCGAAGCACAGCTGCCGACCTGCGTCATACGGCGAGCACGCGGAGGAAACGCAGAGAATGTTCCAGAACAAAAAAAAATACAAAAATGTGATTATAATACCAGAAAATATCCACCGAACGGATCGGCCTCACACCCCTCTGACCTCCGACCCCTGACCTTAGATGGATATAACATTCCGTGTATTATCCTGACCCCTCTCACTAGAACCGGGCCCCAGGGTCCAATGGGATCAGGATGGCCATTGAGGGAAATACATTTGGAGTGGATGGAGAAGGCGACATTCGGGTGTTTTGAGGGTACAATGGGCTTTAAATGTCCTCCGTCACAGAAGCTCCTCCCACCTCTCCCGGACCCGATCTACTACCAAACTACACCAATCCTGAGGGTGATAGTAACTCTGACCTTCTACTCTCTCCATGAACCCTCTGCTCATGCGTGTGAGGGGGTCAGCACTAGACATGTGCCATTCCCCTCCTCCCGAGTGGCAGAGATAAGGGATCCGAATGTTTGGTAACGAGATTCGGATACATATCACTGGGAAGGAAACGCAAGGAGCGCGAGATCTCGGCGCCATTTCCGGCTCTCTGACTTCTCTGACTCGTATCCCGAATGGAGCCAAAGTGACAGAATATTGTTCCGGAATGTGAAGAAAGAAGCCGAGAGATCCGCGTTCTTCTTCTTCGCTGACATTCCGAATGTAAAGAATCTGACGGCCGTCACCGAAATAATAA
>NW_017309832.1:37565-40196 GCF_000935625.1 Nanorana parkeri | reverse complement strand
GGGGTGCTGGACACACAGAGGGACTGTTCTCACACAAGGACATCAGGCAAACCATTCAATGCCGTGTGGAGATAAATGAGCGAATTAATCAATGTGTTGCTCGGAGACTCTGCGTGGTTCAAATACGCCAAATTCCTGAGACGCCGAACACAGAGCGACCTGAGGCCCCTAAACCCTCCCGGTACGCAGGACACTCTGGGGCCCGGCGCCGCTTGTACATGTATGTTGTAGGAGACGAAACCTCTGCACATCGTCATTGCTGCATCCTCATGTATGATAGTGACCCCCTGTGACAACGGATCCCGTGTACCCCAAAACCAATATACTATATACGGCCCAATCCCAGCCCAGCACTGATCCCTGGAGGACAATCGTGATCGTCATTAACCCTTCCCGACTCTACCGAGGATCTCACTTCACGCATCAGATCAGAGAGAGGGACACGCGGGTGTCGCAGGGATGCGTTTCACTCTTCAATCCCAGTGAGATATCTGGATGGTGCCGGTCTGAGATGGTATCCCCCCGCTTCTGCTTCATCCCGTCATCACATCCCCCATCATCAGATCTCCCGTCGTCAGATCCCCCGTCATCAGATCTCCCGTTATCAGATTGCCCGTCATCATCAGATCCCCCGTCATCAGATCGCCGTCATCAGCTCTCCTGTCATCACATCAGATCCCCCATCATCACATCTCCCATCATCAGATCTCCCGTCATCAGATCGCCCGTCATCATCAGATCCCCCGTCATCAGATCTCCTGTCATCACATCAGATCCCCCATCATCAGATCTCCCGTCGTCAGATCCCCCGTCGTCAGATCTCCCGTCATCACATCTCCCATCATCAGATCTCCCGTCGTCAGATCCCCCGTCATCAGATCTCCCGTCATCACATCTCCCATCATCAGATCGCCGTCGTCAGATCGCCCGTCCTCAGATCGCCGTCGTCAGATCGCCCGTCCTCAGATCTCCCGTCATCAGATCGCCCGTCATCATCAGATCCCCCGTCATCAGATCCCCCGTCATCAGATCGCCGTCATCAGATCTCCTGTCATCACATCAGATCCCCCGTCGTCAGATCCCCCGTCGTCAGATCCCCCGTCGTCAGATCTCCCGTCGTCAGATCTCCCGTCGTCAGATTCCCCGTCCTCAGATCCCCCGTCATCACATCAGATCCCCCGTCATCAGATCCCCGTCATCAGATCCCCCGTCATCAGATCGCCCGTCATCATCAGATCTCCCGTCATTAGAGCTCCCCGTCATCAGATCGCCCGTCGTCAGATCCCCCGTCATCAGGGAAGTAGCTCTGACATGAGGAAGCGAAGCCTTGCCTTTACCAAGATGGCCGCCTCCGCACGGCTGCAAGTGCAGAGCAAGGTATAGTGAGCCAGTAATGGTGAAAGATCAGCTGCAGGGAGACCGCGGGCCATACTGGTGACCGGTCCAATGTCCACCTTCTTTATAGGGGACAGGTCCACTTTATGTAAGAATGGGTTTGTACAGGTGAGTGTGCTGAGCAATGTGTGACAGGTGAGGTTCTGTGGCGCAGACGTCCCAACTCTCGCGGACGCTCCGGGAGTCTCCCGCTTACTCTGCTCCATCTATCTCAGCAAACCTCTCCCGGTTCTGTTTGTTTTGTTTCTGACATCGGGGGCCGCCGTCAGACAAGAGAAAGAAAAAAACCCATCAGGTCCTCTCTCTGGTGATTGACAGCAGCAGAGGGCGGGTGCAATAGGCAGCTTGCTATTGGCTATTGCTAATTCAAATAGCCAATAGAAATCTAGCAATTCATTCCTATGCTGGTTTTTTTATTATTATTTTTATTCTGACGGCAGCAGCTGTCAGAATACTTAATATCTGTTTTGTGTATTTGACAATATTCTGATTTACTTCAGGTATTGATCCGATCCGTGTATTGTCCCAGCACTCGTTACCATGGCGTCAGTGACCCGGCGTTTGTGTCTGTTGTCAGATTAACCCCTTAGTGACGTCACTGGCACCGGGCCCGTTTAAACAGACTCCTGGAGGCTAAAGACGCGCCGGGACTCCGGGTTTAAACTTGTGAAGGTGACTGTCAGCCGCCGCCAGATCGCTTCTCCGGGCCCGGTAAATGGGGCGCCCCAAACCCCCCTTCCACCCCCGCGCCCGACATCCCCACCACGTTTCCCGTTACCCCTCCTACGGGCCCGGGACCGGAAGCTGGGGAGGAGAGCGGCGACCTTCCGTTCACCGATCCTCTCCCCGTACTATGGGAGCAACGCAGATTACATCACCTCCGGCCCCTGAGCTGTCATTGGTCGGCTCCTGAAGCCCGCGATCTGCACTTCAATAGCTTATTTGGAGTGTAAAGGTGACACTAGGGGGGTCTTTTGGACCCCCAGCACCACCTTAAAGAGGACCTGTCACCACCATCTGCTATCACATGGGGGGGGGTTGTACGTGATAGCAATTAAAGTAAAGTTAAATAAAAATAACAGTTTTCTAAAATACATCAAATAAAAGTAAAAATAATTTGAAAACATTCTTTAAAGTCCCCCCGCGAGCATGCGCGTCATAACGTAAACACGCGTCGGGTGCGCCTACGTATAAAAACGACGAACGCGCTACACATGTTGGATATCGCCGGAGTGA
>NW_017309832.1:33952-37518 GCF_000935625.1 Nanorana parkeri | reverse complement strand
ACGCAATTTCTGACCCGGGCCTGTTGGGTATCTATGTACTCGTTCTCACCTCGTCTTTTATATTTTATTGTGTTTTGTGGCACAAAATTTAACTTAAAGTGCATTTTTCACAACATGGGTTTGATAAGGAGTTGCGCTAATACTGTGCTGTGACGGACTGAACCGTCACTGGGGCTGGGGGAGGAGCCTCCTTCCTACGGACTATGGACCAGAACTATGGAGACCCCCCTCAGACCTCTTGGGGTTACATGGAACCATTCTACTAGGATACATGTGGAGTGGATATACTGTATGTCTTCCCCGACATTACAGACACACATCACTGTGTTCATTATAGGCAGCAGGCTGGCTGGGGGAGGGGCCATTGTTTGCAATGATGGGATTAAGCTCCTCCCTGATTAAGGACATTCATCCCACAGAGTGTCTGTGCTTAAAAGACTTCTAATGCGGCCCCCGGCTGTCTGGGGAGGGGACACACTGCACTCTAATCTGATCCTGTCAGGTATAAACTCTGTGCGCTTCCCTCAATAAAGCAGATCTTGGTTTCCACCTCAACATTGGTGTCGTCTGATGATTGAGTGGTTAGCGTTCTGTCCTAAGATATTGGTTCTGTCCAATAATGAGTCAGGTTTGGGCTGAGGACACTGGGATTCGGGTTCCAGCGGAGAGGAAGCTGATTTCTGACGGAGGTCCCCAGTCACATGTGCAACATAAAAATTTGCAACTGCCGCCATTTTATTCTACAGGGTCTCGGCTTTCAGAAAATATATCATGTTTGGGGCGTTTTAAGTCATTTTCAGACCTAAAATGTGGATTATACCATGGGTGCAAAAAAACGAAAATCAGGCTTCGGTCATGAAGGGGTTAATTACTCCCGGGATGGACTACAATCTCAGGTTTAGTTTACTGATTTGTAAGTCATAATGTAGTCCATCCGGGGGGGGCGGAGCTTGGAGCGGTGACCACAACACACACATGGGGAACAGACGTAGCTATGTGAAACACCCGGTAACGGGTGTGTGCATTTAGCGGGTCTTTTCTGCCCGTGCGTGCCCGCTAGGGGGCGCGCGCGAGCAGAAAAAAATTGCCGTCTGGAGACGGCAACGCGCAGATGCTGCAGTGCCGTCCGTCCGTTTTTTTACTACGGGCGGACGGCAAGAGGTTAAGGAAACATTTTGTAAACAGAACTTTGTCACTTCCTGCGGAGACTCGCGTCAGATATTTGTAAGTGATAAAATCTCTCCGAATATCTGAAAGTAAATTGTTGGGATCCGTTGGTGTGAATTCACGTTTTCATTGGTCGGGATTAAAGGAGAAGTACGAGGTCAGGGCTTTTCCCTCATAGTTCTCCTCAGGGTAACGGGAGGACACAAACTAGCGCCCCCCCGTCACCCTAAGCTCAGTATATAGGGAACTACAGCTCGCGGTATACCGAGACAATTATATCTGGATCCGCCCAGCTGCGTGAGTGACAGCTGGCTCCTCCTATCTAGAGGCAGAGGCAGCAGTACCCGCCCCCCTCCCCCGTCCGTTCCGCCAGTCAGCGCTGGAGGATCGGAGAGGGGAATCCAGCCCCTCCCCCTGTCACGGCAGAGAGATCGAGAGGTGAGCGAACGCCGGTATGTGTTCTCTCACCTCCCGATCTACTGAGCCGACCTGTGACAGTCTCATTGTCACACGTCGCCCCGAACTATGAGGATCAGTGACAAGCCCCTCCCCCCTCCTTTAAGTTTTTTTTAAAATTAAAATACTGAATAAGCTGATTGTGGAATTCCGCCATCATTTCAGGACGGCCCCAATCACGCAGCCGTAGCGTGTTCTGTGCGGTTCTCCACGCAAATGTAAACATACGCGCGGATGACTCTATTACTATAGCCGGAACATGCGGAATCCCCCCTAGAAAATCGCACTTGGACTTTTCTTCGGGACGCACATTTTCGTACCGCGCGGACGCCGCCCTAGTGTGAACAACACACACTGAGAAGCATTATTGTATATGTTTAGTGCGTTTACATTATTATTATTATACAGGATGTAGAGAGCGCCAACAGTGTACGCAGCGCTGTACAATATAAGAAAGACAAGGGGGTAAGGAGGGCCCCGCCCCTGAGGGCTTACAATCTAAAAGGGGAGGGGCCAGTGATAGATGAGGAGGGAGCTGTGTGGGGATGAATGGTTCAGTGGTCAGGTTGGGGCGGGATAGTCTTTAGGGATCAGAGTGGGAGATAGACGGACAGGTTGGGGTAAAGAGTTCCAAAGAATGGGGGAGACTCTAGAGAAGTCCTGGAGGCGAGCATGAGCACCAATACCCGCAGAAAAACCGTTAATGTGCGAAGGAGCCTAAACCCAGCAAGTGCCGGGGAATCTGCCGGGAACGTTCATTATCAGACCCGCCATTGTTCCCAGCAATGCTCTGACAGTAAAGAACGCCTCCAGCACTCGAGTACTAAGACTCGCGCGGCTGGCGGTGCGCTCGGCACTTTGCACTGAAGGTACTTTCCAGGGAAGCTGCCGGAACCGAGATGTTGGCGCTGACGCTGCTGACTTGTTGCAGCGCCATCATGCCACGGAACAAGCATGCAGCCAGTGAAGTGCCAGGACTTTTTCTGGGCTCTTGACTTCCTGTTGAGGAAGGATGAGGATGACACCCCCACTCTGCAGTGTCTATTCTGACAGCCAGAGCAGGTCAGTCTGCAGGAAAGTGATGAACCCCAAATCACCCCCCTCCAGTCAATCAGCCGATAATGAAGATTTACACACTGAACGCCCTCCAATTAAATCCATTATTTCCCTACTTAGCGGCTCCCTGAGCGGAGGCGGCGACACCGCGGGCCATCGGAAACACTTCATCAGCGCGCGCTAATCACATCACGAGTTCTGCGCGGACACCGAGAATCGATCGAGGGAAAAGTAATCAAACGCACGCGGCGGCCATTATAAAGGGGAACCCGGCCGACGCTTTGCCGCACTCCGTCCAAGAGAACGTGAATCCGGCATCTGTTCTCCGGATGTTCGGCATCTCTGGAAATCTTCCCCCGGAGATCCTGCCAGTAACGGCACTTCCTGCTGGACGCTGACAACGCTAAAGCTGCCCACGCACCGTACAACCATCAGGCGACTTTCGTTATGCGATGGTTGTCAGGTCATTAAAAGCTCGTATGACCCGCCCATCTTGGACTGGCAGATCGTACCTGCGATCATCGCTGAGGGGCGGGGCTTCCGATGATTGCAGTGCTCTTGCGCACACCGGCATTTGTCTCCCGAGAACGCAGGCAGTGGCATCACAAGGGGGGTGCGGCCCGCACCCGGGTGACACCATTGGAGGGGTGACACCAAAATGACTCACAGTCATTTTGGTGTCACCCCCCCTCTGAAAAGTCGGGCGCTCGGTCATGGACAGTATCAGGAGAGAGAGGAGGGGCATACCTTATCCCGCCGGGTGACTGTCCCCTCCTCTCTCTGCCAGCGTCCAGGTATCAGAATACTGCTGCGCATGCGCAGTGGCGTCTCGGCGGGGTGACACTCGGTCACCGCTCCGGGTGTCACCCAGCCTCGGGACGCCCCCG
>NW_017309832.1:31363-33863 GCF_000935625.1 Nanorana parkeri | reverse complement strand
CCCGGTCCCGGCTCCGGGTGTCACCCAGCCTCGGGACGCCCCCGCTGTCAGGTCTATCGGATTGGCAGCTAAAGAGCCAATTGAAGGAGCTCACTCGGCCGACTGCTGCTCATTAGGAGGAAGTGGCTCAGCGTTGTCACTCTCCGACAGGAAGTGCTGCATTTGGCAGGATCTTCGGGGAAGAAACATTGTAACAGATTCACAATGACAATCGGCAACAGAAGTAGACGTGGTGAGAAACGTCCGACGGAGGAACGTTCCCTCTGGAGCTGCAGCGTAATGGACTCCGCCGGGTCCGGCCGCAGTACAAGCGTTCTGGAAAAGGGGGAAAGTTACCGGATGGATTTCTCGGATTATTGGTGAGAAACAAATCAGATTTATAAACGAATGGAGATCTCAGCCAATCAATGTGAAGAGTGGAAACCGGTCCCGGGCCAAACCCCGCCGACCCCTCTGACTGCCGATCGCTCTGCAATGGATGGAAACAATGAGGCCCCATTCACATTGAGCGATTCGCATTTTGCGCGATATCGCGTGTTTGTCGCGCAAATGCTTGCATTGAGCAAGCTTGAATCGCGGCAAAATCCGCTCCAAAAAGGGTCCTGCTGTAGCGACGCGCGACAGCGACGGACAGAGCCCCATTGAGATGCATTGGAGAGCGATTTATCGCGCGGTAATTCCCACGATATCCCGGCTATTTACCGCGCGATAAATCGCTCTCCAATGCATCTCAATGGGGCTCTGTCCGTCGCTGTCGCGCGTCGATAAATCGCTCAGTGTGAATGGGGCCTTACAGGAAATATGTCATAAGAGGAGCCGCTGTGACTGATCTCCTCCTGGGATCGCTCGGACTTCACTTGCTGCATGCTTGTCCTCTACAGAAGTCAGAGGCGGCCGGCACTTTAATAAGGAGAGTGTGGTGCGATGGCGCCCCCCCCCCTCCCCCGCCCATATTTCTTCAGTGATTCCTCGGAACACTTTCCCTCGGCGGCGGCCCTTTAATTCGGAGGATGAGGAAGGAGTCCCTTTAATTCGGAGGATGAGGAAGGAGTCCCTTTAATTCGGAGGATGAGGAAGGAGTCCCTTTAATTCGGAGGATGAGGAAGGAGTCCCTTTAATTCGGAGGATGAGGAAGGAGTCCCTTTAATTCGGAGGATGAGGAAGGAGTCCCTTTCATTCGGAGGATGAGGAAGGAGTCGGCCGTCTCGGGGGAGGTGAATGTTATCAGCAGAATGGACTTTATACAAACAAGAAGACAAAGCGCGGACTGTGTGCGCAGACTTGTCCCCGTCCTCGTATCCGTGTTTACTGAACATTAATATCGATCGATCGCCTCTGCAACGCCGGTCACATGACACACGTGAAGTAACGCAGCACCGGGGCGGCCTCCACCGCGCGTCAGGAACCGCCGGCCTCCATTGGGAACTCACATATTTGGGGGTATCCGGAGGACCGGCGATCAAGGCGCGTTAGGTGACGCCCTCTACAAGGACTAGGGACCCGCCCCCGCCAGGGGGAGGCTCAGAGGATCAGCCTGCTGCTCCAGACCAGGACAGAGATTGCCGAGGGGGAGCTTCTACCTGAAGGAACGACGGGACGGAACCAAAGACTGGAGAGCCAATCAGCAACCCACCAAAAATCAGACCACACCCACTCCCTGAGCGAGAGGAAACCAGAACCCACCGCAAGAGAAACAGTCACTGGACTAGAGCGGCCGCTCAACAGGAGGTCTAACCCTCCTACTCCTAACACGGAGGTTCCATGAGGAGGACGGAGGTTCCAGGATGAGGACGGAGGTTCCAGGAGGAGGACGGAGGTTCCATGAGGAGGACGGAGGTTCTGGGATGAAGACGGAGGTTCCATGAGGAGGACGGAGGTTCCATGATGAGGACGGAGGTTCCATGAGGAGGACGGAGGTTCCATGACATAATATCCCAGCAGGAAGACAAATGACCCCCCAAGACCGGCAGACAACAAGGGGCACCAACTCTGACACCAGGGAAAGGACGGGGCGAGTGAGAGAGGGATGAGGACCGCACACCAGCCTCAGGAGGAGGATGTCAGGGAACCCGGGGGGTGTTACCTCCTCGCAGGGCACGGGTCTCCCTCCAGCCTGGCAGAATCACTGGCGCCCGGGTTGCTGGGGCGCATGCGCAATACATGGGCTGCGCATGGATCCCCGGGTGCGCGCGCATGCGCCCGTTTAGGCCTCAGGTGTGGGCCTTGCTGGGGGAGGCTCCCAGCCCACACATACCACCTCTGGCCTGCCATTGGCTCTCGGGGAGGGAAGCCTCCTGGTTGCCTCGGTGACCGAGGGGCGGACTCACACCCCCCGGCTATAAGAACCCGGCCAGAGCCCTGAGTTACTCCACCTCACGGTGTGACCGACGGAGCTCCCTTCCCTGTGCGCCTTACTGACGGTTTCCTGAGCCCCCATCCGACCTCCCGCGTACCGACCACCGCCTCTGATCCTCTGCTGCCCGCCTCTGATCCTCTGCTG
>NW_017309832.1:29957-30320 GCF_000935625.1 Nanorana parkeri | reverse complement strand
GGGGTCAGCGGAGGGTGGGGTCAGTGGAGGGCGGGGCAGCGGAGGGCGGGGTCAGAGGCCGTTCCCTCTACGCCTGATTTAAATAGACTTTTGTTGACCAGAGCCGAGAAAATGGCGCCCAACCCCCGAGGACAACAGAAGGCATGCTGGGTAGAGGAGGAGTTCTCTGTGTCCCAACCTCCTGTAGGTGGCAGTATAACCCGACTGTTTCTGAATTCCCTGTGTACCTCAATGGATGACGGACATGTTATAATATGAATCACCCTCTGAAGGGCCGGTGACAGGGAATGACCCCCCTCCCCCGCCCTCCCCCTCCCCATCCTTCCTTTCCCCCGTCTCTCTCCTCTCCATCCTTCCTTTCCA
>NW_017309832.1:29673-29929 GCF_000935625.1 Nanorana parkeri | reverse complement strand
GCCGGCGGTGAATGCCGGCGGTGAATGCTGTCACCCCTCAGATTTCGGGGAGTTCACACAATGACATCATCGCACTGTAATAATAATGTATTCCGGGTGGGCGGCGATACTTTGTACACTGAGAACATATCACATGGTGTTTATTCCAGCCAATCATCACACGGGAGAAATATGGGACAGCAAGCCGGTGACAATCACATCCGGTAAATGCTCCAATAACACGGCACGGCGGAGTTCCCCTTTATTGCAGTCAGTA
>NW_017309832.1:25913-28686 GCF_000935625.1 Nanorana parkeri | reverse complement strand
CCGACCGGACACACGGATACTCACACGCCACCCTGACCGACCGGACACACGGATACTCACACGCCACCCTGACCGACTGGACACACGGATACTCACACGTCACCCCGACCGACCGGACACACGGATACTCACACGCCACCCTGACCGACCGGACACACGGATACTCACACGCCACCCTGACCGACTGGACACACGGATACTCACACGTCACCCCGACCGGACACACGGATACTCACACGCCACCCTGACCGACCGGACACACGGATACTCACACGCCACCCCGACCGACCGGACACACGGATACTCACACGCCACCCTGACCGACCGGACACACGGATACTCACACGCCACCCTGACCGACCGGACACACGGATACTCACACGTCACCCCGACCGACCGGACACACGGATACTCACACGTCACCCCGACCGAACGGACACACGGATACTCACATGTCACCGCCACAGACCAGACACACGCCACCCCGACCGGACACACGCATACTCACACGCCACCCCGACCGGACACACGGATACTCACACGTCACCCCGACCGAACGGACACACGGATACTCACATGTCACCGCCACAGACCAGACACACGCCACCCCGACCGGACACACGCATACTCACACGCCACCCCGACCGGACACACGGATACTCACACGTCACCCCGACCGAACGGACACACGGATACTCACATGTCACCGCCACAGACCAGACACACGCCACCCCGACCGGACACACGCATACTCACACGCCACCCCGACCGGACACACGGATACTCACACGTCCCCCCGACCGACCAGACACACGGATACTCACACGTCATCTTCTATTAATGTGAACTCCGCTCTCAGCATTTCCGGGGTCAGCGACACTCTGCACTGCGACTCCTCCGCCTCCCTGAGGAAACACCAATCACTGTGAGCGTGTGTGGAGGGAGGGAGGAGCTAACAACGCAGAGTCTGTAGGAGTATATACGGGATCTGTGCGGGGTGTATATAGGAGTATATACGGGATCTGTGTGGGGTGTATATAGGAGTATATACGGGATCTGTGCGGGGTGTATATAGGAGTATATACGGGATCTGTGTGGGGTGTATATAGGAGTATATACGGGATCTGTGTGGGGTGTATATAGGAGTATATACGGGATCTGTGTGGGGTGTATATAGGAGTATATACGGGATCTGTGTGGGGTGTATATAGGAGTATATACGGGATCTGTGTGGGGTGTATATAGGAGTATATACGGGATCTGTGTGGGGTGTATATAGGAGTATATACGGGATCTGTGTGGGGTGTATATAGGAGTATATACGGGATCTGTGTGGGGTGTATATAGGAGTATATACGGGATCTGTGCGGGGTGTATATAGGAGTATATACGGGATCTGTGCGGGGTGTATATAGGAGTATATACGGGATCTGTGCGGGGTGTATATAGGAGTATATACGGGATCTGTGTGGGGTGTATATAGGAGTATATACGGGATCTGTGCGGGGTGTATATAGGAGTATATACGGGATCTGTGCGGGGTGTATATAGGAGTATATACGGGATCTGTGCGGGGTGTATATAGGAGTATATACGGGATCTGTGCGGGGTGTATATAGGAGTATATACGGGATCTGTGCGGGGTGTATATAGGAGTATATACGGGATCTGTGCGGGGTGTATATAGGAGTATATACGGGATCTGTGCGGGGTGTATATAGGAGTATATACGGGATCTGTGCGGGGTGTATATAGGAGTATATACGGGATCTGTGTGGGGTGTATATAGGAGTATATACGGGATCTGTGTGGGGTGTAAATAGGAGTATATACGGGATCTGTGCGGGGCGTATATAGGAGTATATACCAGTCTGCTGGGTGGGGGGAGGGGCTCTGCGCACTCACCGGGGTACAACGTTATCTTCGTCCTCTTCCGGTAACCGGCTGAGAGTGGGTGGAGCTTCCGATGGCAGGAAATCCGCATTGAAGGGGTCACACCTGGGGACACAATGTGATCAGCTGATTGGTGGAGTAAGAGAAGCTGGGCGGTGGTCTCTGGAGCCCCGCCCACAGAGTTCTTGGTCAAAAAATGCCCCTCCCCCAGCGCGGCATGGATCGGTGATGATGTCACACTCTTACCAGCCCGGCATGGATCGGTGATGATGTCACACTCTTACCAGCCCGGCATGGATCGGTGATGATGTCACACTCTTACCAGCCCGGCATGGATCGGTGATGATGTCACACTCTTACCAGCGCGGTCGGCAGTCACTCTCGGCGGGAAGGGAGACGGAGAGGGCCACAGAAGGGAACTTCTTCCAGCTCATGACTCCCCGAATGGTTTCCTATGAAGAATGAATAGAGAAGTTCAATGTTTGGAGCCGACCTCGGCCTGACGTCCCCTGACAACGTGGCGGCACTGGTACCTCGCGGGTCAGGAACTTCCTCTGTGTGGTCCCCGCGCAGTCCCGGGGGGACGGGTACTTCGGCAGCGGGCACAGGTGATACTCCAGGTCTGTCTCGGCATAGGGAAGAGGCCTCTTGAAGGCCACCAAACCGGGAGCCGGATTCTGCAACATAAAGCGATATGAATGACCTTCAGGACTTCTCCAGAGCCTCTTCCATCCTCTGGAACTCCCTACCCCAACCTGTCCCCTTATCTCCTACTCTGTCCCCCTATAGGTGATCAATAGGAAAGTCCATCCCACCCCCACCTCATAACTGACCATACTTCCTCCATGAACCCCCCCCCCCCCACTCTTCACCCCCCCGC
>NW_017309832.1:23444-25839 GCF_000935625.1 Nanorana parkeri | reverse complement strand
TGTTATCACATGCCCCTCCCTCTTAGATTGTAAGCTCTCCGGAGCGGAGCCCTTCTAACCCCCCGGCACTGAGCAGCCTTCTGGCACCATATAAATCCTGTATAATGATGATGGGGGTGATAGTACACCGGCTCCACTCACAAAGACGTGCATGGGATGGAAGTCCGGGGGGTGTAGTAGTTGCTCCGGGGGTCTCAGTGTCAGGTGGGCGGAACGTTCCTCTTCTCTCCGCCCACTGAGGGCGGTTCCCGGGACGTCGGGGTCAGGGGTCGCCATCGGGAGAAGCTCGTCCTGCAGACAGAGAAGTAGAGAAAGCTGGATGGACGTTGGCGTGGAGCCTCACAGGTCAGTGTGGCCCCTCTGGGGGTCCGGGCCCCTGAGAAGAGACACATGGTGGTGTGAGGGTAATTATTACCTCGGCCCCGCTCCTCAGTGGGCGTGCCGGCCGTGGGGAGTGGTAGGAGAGCGAGTGTGTCCCAACCGGCTGATATCCCATCACCTTATAATGCCGAGGAACCTGATAACAACACCGAGACATCAATAATACAGCACAGAGTGTGTGTGGCTCAGTGTGCACGGTGCAGTGTATGTGGATCAGTGTGCACGGTGCAGTGTATGTGGCTCAGTGTGCACGGTGCAGTGTATGTGGATCAGTGTGCACGGTGCAGTGTATGTGGCTCAGTGTGCACGGTGCAGTGTATGTGGCTCAGTGTGCACGGTGCAGTGTATGTGGCTCAGTGTGCACGGTGCAGTGTATGTGGCTCAGTGTGCACGGTGCAGTGTATGTGGCTCAGTGTGCACGGTGCAGTGTATGTGGCTCAGTGTGCACGGTGCAGTGTATGTGGCTCAGTGTGCACGGTGCAGTGTAAGTGGCTCAGTGTGCACGGTGCAGTGTATGTGGCTCAGTGTGCACGGTGCAGTGTAAGTGGCTCAGTGTGCACGGTGCAGTGTATGTGGCTCAGTGGGCACGGTGCAGTGTATGTGGATCAGTGGGCACGGTGCAGTGTATGTGGATCAGTGTGCACGGTGCAGTGTATGTGGATCAGTGTGCACGGTGCAGTGTATGTGGATCAGTGTGCACGGTGCAGTGTATGTGGATCAGTGTGCACGGTGCAGTGTATGTGGATCAGTGTGCACGGTGCAGTGTATGTGGATCAGTGTGCACGGTGCAGTGTATGTGGATCAGTGTGCACGGTGCAGTGTATGTGGATCAGTGTGCACGGTGCAGTGTATGTGGATCAGTGTGCACGGTGCAGTGTATGTGGATCAGTGTGTACGGTGCAGTGTATGTGGATCAGTGTGCACGGTGCAGTGTATGTGGATCAGTGTGTATGTGGATCAGTGTGCACGGTGCAGTGTATGTGGATCAGTGTGCATGGTGCAGTGTATGTGGCTCAGTGGGTACAGTGCAGTGTATGTGGATCAGTGTGCACGGTGCAGTGTATGTGGATCAGTGTGTATGTGGATCAGTGTGCACGGTGCAGTGTATGTGGATCAGTGTGTATGTGGATCAGTGTGCACGGTGCAGTGTATGTGGATCAGTGGGTACAGTGCAGTATATGTGGCTCAGTGGGTACAGTGCAGTGTAAGTGGCTCAGTGGGTACAGTGCAGTGTAAATTGGGGTGCAGCCGGTGAGAGGGGATTTGTCACCTGTAAATCGTAGAACGGTAGTTGAACTTTGAGGTGGACGGCGGCCGGTTGTGGGGTCACCGCGCAGAGACTTCCAGGGGTCTGAGTGCAGCAGAAGAAGAGAGACAATTATTAGAGCTCCGCCCTCGGATGACCCGTCTCAGTGGAAGTGGCGGCACCCCCACATATCGGGGTCACTCTGACATCAATGCAGCAACACTTCGGGGTTCTCCTTTATAAAGGGGCCCACTATGAAACCCCCCCCCCCCCATCACATCAGGGAGTCATTCACCATCAATGTGCGGTAACCCATGGCAACGGCACTGGCCAGGTATCACCGTGTACTCACCGATCCCTCGGGGTCCGCGGGATAGGGAGGGAAGTCCTGGAATGGGATGTGATTGGCTGGCGCGGGGAGAATGTGGATCATTTCTTCATCACTGCTCTCTGTGTGAGATAAAGAGTCCCATGTGACCCGCCTACACCAATCATTACGTCACATCCGGAATGGTGTCCCCGCCCCTTACCAAACGTCCCGTCTCCCCCGCGCTCCGCCCGAAGTCGTTGCAGCAATTTCCTCAGACGCCCCAACCTGCGATTTACTCTGCAGCGAATCAGAACCTGGAACACAGATCACCTGACTGCTAATGACACATAAGACTGCAGACACCGCTACACCAAACACTGCAACACTGAGACCGGACCCCCGTCCAACACCCCCCTCCCCCCAACACTCAGACCGGACCAACACCCCCTCCCCCCAAC
>NW_017309832.1:20437-21161 GCF_000935625.1 Nanorana parkeri | reverse complement strand
CTATATATAGATGTGGGTGTGGCAGAGGGTGTGTCCTCTACCTATATATAGATGTGGGTGTGGCAGAGGGTGTGTCCTGTACCTATATATAGATGTGGGTGTGGCAGAGGGTGTGTCCTGTACCTATATATAGCTGTGGGTGTGGCAGAGGGTGTGTCCTGTACCTATATATATAGCTGTGGGTGTGGCAGGGGGTGTGTACCGTACCTATATTAGGGTGTGGTGCTGTGGGTGTGGCAGGGGGTGTGTACTGTACCTATATATAGCTGTGGGTGTGTCCACTTATGTTGATGGGCGTCGCTCTTTGCCATCTCAGGATGATGGGAGTTATGAATGATGGCATCAATGATCCCCGTGCCCCTGATTACCCGTATCACCACCAGACTCCAGTCTCACCTTGCGGGCGGCCTGCTGAAAACGCCGCAATGCTCGGTTCCTATTGGCCCACAGCTCGTTCAGATAGAGGTCAAACTGCGGCTGAACCCTGAGATGCTGCAGAGAACGAACCATGTGTTATGAATACATTGATATGTCACGTATGTAACACGCAAGTAGAAGAACATTACAGCGGTCCCCTGACTCACATGTTCTGCTCGCCGCAACACCCGCTGGGACGAGGTGCACACAGACTGCCGCTTGTATTCTCTCTGGAGGTCCGGGCGGCCGCTCGTCACCTGCGTCACACAGAAATACAGAGATTGGGACAACGCATGGGACGCATGAT
>NW_017309832.1:19943-20338 GCF_000935625.1 Nanorana parkeri | reverse complement strand
CCCCCCCCATTTTTGGGGGTGGGGTTCCTCCTTAAAATTCCTACTAGACCTTAAGGGTCCGGTATTGTTTGGGAGGGAAACCCCACACACCTTTTATGGCCAATAACTTGCATATCAGTCTTCTTAAAGGGGACATTTGATTTTACAAGTTCTGGTCCCCCCCTCCCCCATAGACTTCCATTGAGTTTGAACTGAACTCGCGTGCGTTCGGCCCGTCACCATCTACTAGCTTCACTTTGAGGATTACAGAACCCCTCCCAGCTATGCTATGGAGAGGTACGGTGTCACCTTAGGACAGGAAGTGTGTTACTGGCAGGATCTCCAGGCGAAAATAAAGGGGAAAGAAACTGAAAACTAATGCAGCTGACACATCTAAGGACTGGAAGATTCGGGGG
>NW_017309832.1:18582-19289 GCF_000935625.1 Nanorana parkeri | reverse complement strand
GGGGGGCTAGAGATGGGGGGAGGGGGGTGCAGCCGCCACATCTAAGGACTGGAAGCTGCAATATAGGACATTTCTGTTCTTGGATCGGGTCCATTTGAACTGACCCGGTTTGTAGGGATTAGTGAGGTGTAAACATTCCTGACCTGGTATTCTTCCTCAGCGTTCCGACGATCGTCAGCAATCCGTTGACGTTGTTTTGGGGTCACGGGGTCGCCGCCGCGATGGATCTGCCTGTGATGGGGAAGAACGGGACAATTACATGCATGGGGACGCAGCGAGCTCACACACATGGCAGCCGTCTCCCCACAAATGACATTTTACAGACCGAACACTCGGAATGTTCCGGAATCCCACAAATAAAGATTAACGGAAGGAAAGCGCGGATCGGGACGCGGAAAGCTCGCCAATGAAAAGCGTTTATTTACAATCTGGCGCTCTCAAGTGCTGTGTGTTTAGTTGTATTTGCTGAAGATTTCCATCTAATCCGGGAAGTGAGAGGAGGACAAACATCACTCGGCCTGCGCGCCGCTACTCCAAATATCATCGCGCCCCACATTATACGGGACGATGACTTGCAACTAAACCACACCGGGTATTAGACCCTCCGGAGATACACGAGGGGCTCAGACACCATCCCAAAACCATCCCATCATTGTGCCGCCCAAGCAGGCTCATGTCAATGCAGATGGGGAGGGGGGTATAAGATA
>NW_017309832.1:15406-16457 GCF_000935625.1 Nanorana parkeri | reverse complement strand
TATGGGGAGGGGGGTATAAGATATGGGGGGTATAAGATATTGGGGGGTATAAGATATGGGGGTCCTGGAGGAAATAAGCGATGAGGACGGCTGTTATAACCTCAGGAACACTTGGTGGTGTTTGCCTGAATATGGTTGGATCCGGCAAAACTCATCTAATCGTCTATGGCCTAATGTACTGATCTCCTGTCCAGTGTGACCGCCCCCTGTACTGATCTCCTGTCCCGTGTGACCGCCCCCTGTACTGTTCTCCTGTCCCGTGTGACCGCACGGATTCAGGAATGGTCGTGTTTTTGATATCACAGATGCATAGAAGATAATCTGTGAATATCATTGGTGGGGATGCAGTGAGGACGGTGGCCTGTGTAGGTCACACCCGCCCAGTTACATGATCTCTTCCTCCATGGAGGAATCTTCCGCTGTGTTGTCACCTCCGTGTCCTCCAATATAAGTAATAGAGAGATATTCACCATCGCAGCTGATTGGCCTCTTCCTCCGCCGCATTCTGCTGCACAACTTGCTGGAACAAAGTCTCCTTCTCCTGACGCGTTTTCTTACCAGGACAGACGAGGCCTGTGGAGGGAAATACAGGCAGACGGGAACATGGATGACATACTTCATACCATGGATCATACATCATACTATGGATCATACATCATACTATGGATCATACATCATACTATGGATCATACATCATACTATAGATCAGGGCTCAAAATTTCCACTCGCCCGCTCGCATTTGGCGAGTGGAAATAAAGAGAGGGCGAATGGAAATAAAGAGAGGGCGAATGGAAATAAAGAGAGGGCGAGTGGAAATAAAGAGAGGGCGAGTGGAAATTCAGTCAGGCACGCGGTCACGGATCGCGTACCTGACTATGAGAGCAGCCGCTCCTTGCCGTCCTGTCCTGGCTCCGTTACTTTCGATCGATCACCGGAGCTCTGACAGTTCTGAGCCCCGTTCGCAAGGATGGATTAGTAAGGTCTGCAGACCTTACTGCAGAGAACGGAGCTCAGAACTGCAGAGCTCCGGCCGAAAAGGAACGGAGCCAGG
>NW_017309832.1:442-1247 GCF_000935625.1 Nanorana parkeri | reverse complement strand
GGGTGGCTCTGGTACGTCTGACCTCCATATACAGGGACTCACGTTCTGTTCTGATTGGCAGGCAATGGACGGAGATACTTTTCCTGTAGATATAGATGTGTGGTGTATGCGGAGCAATCAGCAGGAACTAACCCCCCCCAGAGGGGCTGTTTATCGCGCAGTCTTTTGTCTGGGGCTTTTAGTGACACAGTGACCCCAGAAAGTCACATCCTGCCATTATCTGCCCGATACGTTTTACATGCCAGTTAATGGCGGCTGACGCCGGGCCCGGCAAGCGTTTTCTTGCCGTGTAAACAGAAACAGAAAATCAATATTTGTCGTTCAATTTGCGGCTGCGAGGGACGCTGGTGCGCCAGGTATCCGGACTCACCTCTGACCCAGAGATGCCGCACGCAGGTCCACGTGAGATGGAAAGTCCTGGAGATCGGTGGCTGGGTAGGCATGGAGAGGCACCAGGAGGGTCTCATCACCCTGGGAACACGGCAATGCCGGGGACAGAAGAGGGCACACGGTGTCATTAGAGGCGGCAGAACTCATAAACACCATTCACCAGACAGATCCTCAAATCACCTCAATATATGAAGTCACATGACCAGTATCACATGGGGGGGTCACATGGGAATAATCCACCTTCAGGTCCAACCCCCAAATCTATCTACTCGTTTCTTATCATAACACTCGGCTATGATCGGTAACACTCGGCTATGATCGGTAACACTCGGCTATGATCGGTAACACTCGGCTATGATAGGCTGCTGGTGACTAGCGATGGGCTCGGGCGTGTTCGCAGCTCCACGTGCCGAGC
>NW_017309832.1:0-249 GCF_000935625.1 Nanorana parkeri | reverse complement strand
TAACACTCGGCTATGATCGGTAACACTCGGCTATGATCGGTAACACTCGGCTATGATCGGTAACACTCGGCTATGATCTGTAACCCTCGGCTATGATCGGTAACACTCGGCTATGATCGGTAACACTCGGCTATGATCGGTAACACTCGGCTATGATCGGTAACACTCGGCTATGATCGGTAACACTGGGTACAAATAGGCTGCTGGTGACTAGCGATGGGCTCGGGCGTGTTCGCAGCTCCACGTGCC
>NW_017309831.1:0-43189 GCF_000935625.1 Nanorana parkeri | reverse complement strand
CGTCGATTTTGGAATATAAGCGACAGGCGACTTCACTTCAATACACTTCATTACATACACTAAGGGGGCCGCACGGATTAACTTACACACACAAGAAGAGAATTCTAACACGCCCATTCGGGAAGAGACTTTGTTATTCCACCTGTTAGAAGACTATTTTGGTTGAACCCTTCAGATACCACGAGGTAAAGAATCAGAACGAGGTGACATGCTCTTTAACTCTGCATTAACTAAGAACTATATACTTTGAACTATCTATTTGTATATTATATTTTTGCAATATAATTGTATTCTGTTGTGACTTCCCATTATACAATTAAAGTCGCAAGTTTTTCACTCTACAACTGGACATTCATTGATGAAGATTAATCACCTTAAGACGCTTAAATCGTAAGTGTCAGTCAAGAAATATTATTTTCTAACAGGGGGTCTTTTACAAATGCTACCAATGCAGCAGTAGAAAATTAAATCAATAGGAATAATTGCAAAAATGGTGTGGCCAGCTGAAGTGCAAAATGTTCCGGATGGCTTGGCAGCAAAAGGGTTAAAACAGATCTCTAGGAATTAAAAAAGTGAACCATTGCATTGGGGCTGCCCATTGTTTTGCCCTAGGGAGCAGAATAAAGAAGATACACTCATCTGTCCTTCAGTCCTGTGGCGGTGAGCACTCACCTCTCTCTGGCTCCAATTGCGGAATGAACATCGCCGTCCTCACATCCTATGCAAGTAAATAGAACTTGCATAGACCTGATGATGTCAGCAGGCTTAGGCTTTATTATTTCAATGCACACAATAAAAATGTAAAACATTAAACAATAGTACAAATTGACGATATGTGGTAGATAGGGATACATATCTAAAAAAAATTATATTTACTTCTGAAAGGTAATGTTTCTTCTATCTCTCAGTGACTTTTTTGGACAGATATTTGCATATTGTTCTGTGCTTGCACGATTGCTTGTCATATTATATAGAGCTTCAATTGTCCATATTATTGTTTTTATTTTATATTATGGAGAATACAAGAAATGTTGGAACGCACATAGGTCAGGAAAGACCGAACACTCCCAGAGTATCCAAGAAATATAAGAACATAGCGGTTCCTCCTGTGTCTAAAATATCACTGTAGTCACTAACAATTTAAAACCTAACTCCTGACACCAGATTTCTTTTGCTTTTAGAATATAGTTGTGGAGTGTAATTTCTCCTGAATATAGTAAAAAATAAAACCCGAAGTGGTGATTAAATACCACCAAAAGAAAGCTCTATCTGTTCCCAAAAAATTGTATAAAATTTGTTTCAGTACAGCGTGGCATGATGGAATAAATGTCAGTCAAAGTACTGCAGCGCTGAACACTGAAAAATGGCCTGGCCAGGAATGGGGTCTAAACACCTGGTCTTCAAGCGGTTAAACCTTCTCTCCTAGATAAACTATAGAACAGAATTCAGACTTTTATACCAAGCTTAAAAACATGATTTTATGTTAAACTGATAAAAATCAACCCTTGAATAATAACATAGTTACACAGTTTATTTTGCAATCATTTGGGTATTTCTACAAAGTTTATTCAAATGTACAAACTTATTTTATTTTACATACTTGCAATGCAGCCATCTTCTAAAAATGTGTGGGGCAATTAAAAATATTTTTGTGGCTGCAATACTAATCAATTCTAGAAGAGAAATGAAAAAAGTATATTAAAACTGTTTTATGTTTACATGCATGAGAATGAAATGCTTTTAATTAATACAACAATACGTATATGGCTTCTCTTCTCTATGAAACTTTTAAAACAAGATCTGAGTTTATTTACATGTAAAATATTGATCATATTGATGAATATGGCTTCTCCAGTGTGTGTATCTTCATGTTGTTTAAGATTTGTTGTCTATGATAAATCCTTGCCACATTCTCTACGTAGTTTCTCTCTGGTGTGAATCCTTTGGTGTTTAGTAAGTGTAGCATTTTGTACAAAGCACTTTCCACATTCTGAACAGTGAAATGGCTTCTCTCCTGTGTGAATCCTCTGGTGTTCTATAAGATGGGAATTTTGTGAGAAGCACTTATGGCATTCTGAACATTTAAATGGTTTCTCTCCTGTGTGAGTCATGTGGTGTTTAGTAAGATTTGTACTATGTGAGAAGCACTTTCCACATTCTGAACATGTAAATGGTTTCTCTCCTGTGTGAGTCTTGTGGTGTTCAGTAAGACTTGTACTATGTGAGAAGCACTTTCCACATTCTGAACATTTAAATGGTTTCTCTCCTGTGTGAGTCTTGTGGTGTTTAGTAAGACTCACTTTCCACATTCTGAACATTTAAATGGTTTCTCTCCTGTGTGAGTCTTGTGGTGTTTAGTAACACTTGTACTAAGTGAGAAGCATTTTCCACATTCTGAACATTTAAATGGTTTCTCTCCTGTGTGAGTCTTGTGGTGTTCAGTAAGACTTGTACTATTTGAGAAGCATTTTCCACATTCTGAACATTTAAATGTTTTTTCTCCTGTGTGAATCCACAGGTGAGCAGTAAGATTAGAACTCTGTGAGAAGAACTTTCCACATTCTGGACATATAAATGTTTTTTCTCCTGTGTGAACCCTAAGATGAACCTTTAATTGTGACTTATCAGGAAAACTCTTCTGGCACTCGGAACACTCATGCGGCTTCTCTCTACCTTTACTCATCTTGTGATAACGAGGTTCTGTGTAGCTGCAAATGTTTTCCACAGTAGATGATGAGTGGCTAATTGGGTTTATTAGTATACCTGTATTGAAAATAAAAATAAAAGTTATCACAGAATCTTGATGTTAATAACAGACTGACATCAGATATTCTGTTTTGAGGTTTTTCTAAGTGAACCACTTTCTCAGTGCCCACAGCACCAAAAAGAAGAAACAAAGTCCACTAAATAATCCAGATAAAATTACTTTAATAAATATATCTTAAAATGTATTAGATCTGGGCATATAACTAAGAATAACTTCCAAAGAAACACCAGGTCACCCAGGAATGAAGCTAAATCTCTCTCACAAAATGTGCAGTAGTAGGAGAGTAGACACACCAGGTGAGCAACTCTGCTGTGAGATTTGGGAATACCTATGTGGCTTAAACTACAAACATTCCCCAAACAGGTGCAAAGAAAGGGGATCATAATTGTAATCCGGGTAAACAAGTACCATCACTACTCTGGCATGTTTGAGGGATGAGCCCCTCTAACAGAGTCCCTGATGAAGCAGAACGATCACAAAAAATGTCAGTGTTGTAGAGGTGCTTGAGATTTTATATAGTTTACTTCATAAACGCTCTGAGTGCATAGCAGAGTTTCCACCTGGCTTGTCTAATACTGTTTGGGGACCCCAGGGGTACGCATGCGTCTGCGACTCAGTCCGATAAAGTAAACAGCTTTTATTTTCAACCACAGGCAACAGAATAAACAGCTTCCTTCTGCAAAATGGCAAGTCCAAAGTAAAAGGCTTTCCTCAGCAAAACATCAAACATAAAGCAAAAGTATTTGAACAATCCTGCACAGCATAGTGCGTTTTGGTGGTCTCACATAGATCAAGTCCACAGGCGTCTGAGCAGCCACACACACAGAGCTTTCTGTGTGTCTCTCAGCTTCCACTCCTCTCTTACCTGTGTTCCCTTTTTAACAGGAAGGGCTGTAGGGGAAGTATCTGCCCTCCCAAATTAACCTCTTTTTAGGCCTCAGCAAGGTAGACTCTCGACAACTGTTGGACATTTGTTTAAGAGTGTTTTAGCTCTAGTCCTGTGTGATCCGTGTTCCTTTGGAAGATATCCTTGGTGATATGCCCTGATTTAGTCATGTCAAAGATTCTAAGAGAAGCTTGGCACCAGTGAAGTGCAATACATTTGAAGTTTACATCCCTGGCTTCCACAGCTTTATGAAATGAAAGCCCTAAACTCTAACAAACTACATATACAGTATATGACTTTACTGGATTTTACATCAATAATTCAAAGTGTACAACTATAGTTTATCACTCTGGTAACCGTAGTCTGCTGCATTCATATAGTAATGACTAGACGCAATGGGTTTGATCCAATCATTGTGCAAGTAATAATAATTTCTTCTTGTTTTCCTTGCACTTGACTCGCTATTCTTTGCAAAGTTAATTCTCCTAAGTATCATTGACCTTTTTTCGTGGCCCTGTCTTTAGCCAGGAAAGTGGCACATTGTTATAATTGCCCATTTGTTGCATAAGTATTGTAATAATAACCCATCTACTAGATTGTAAGCTCTTACAAGCAGAGCCCTCCTAACCCTATTGTACTAAAATTGTATTGTATTGTGAATTGTATTGTAACTGTACTAACTCCTCCATTTTGTAAAGCGCTGCACAAATTGTTGGAGCTATATAAATCTGGTATAAAACTAATAATTTGCTTACTGACTGCCCACAAGGAAAAAAGACAAAGAGAATTTCCAACATAATTAAAAAGTCATTGTAAAAAATAAATATAAACATTGCTTAAAAATGTGTTAATGCATTCTATATATAATTGGTACAACATGAAAAAAAGAATTAAGACTATAATAAAACCAGTCTCTAACCAGGATTCTGTGGAACCTTAGGGTTTCCTCCAGAAATTGATAGGGGTTCCTTGAGTTGTATCTGATTTACCTCTCATCTGAGGGTGCCTACATAGTTCAGGGTCCATAATCACTTGGCAGAGGCAGTGGAATGACACCAGTGATCTGTTTAGCTGTGGCAATCTGACCAACACTGTAAGGGGACTTCCCTGGCCATAAGTTTAAGGGGTTGTTTTTCCCACTGGTCCCAATGGATTTTAGCAGGGGTTCTCTAAGACATGACTATAATTTCAAGGGTTCCTCTGTGGTAAAAAGGTTGAGAAAAGCTGCTATATTGCATCCAATCTGTAATACATGTGACACATTAAAAAAACATTTCAAAATCTAGCACAAGTGTACAGTCTTAAAAAATATAGATACCTGGAATGGTGTAGTGTAGAGATGTCTCAAAGGCTCCTTGTTCATTAACACAAGGTGGCTTTGGATTTGCTAATGGGTTTAATCTACATAACAAAAGGCACATTTCCAATATTTGTATTGGTCAATGTGAGTGTTCTTTCTTTCCGCCCACCTTCCCAGTCATTAGCATTTAAATACTGGGAGGGGATATAACAGGAATTAATCACATTTGGAAATGAATGATCATTAGCTCAAGAAATACCAAAAAACAGATAACATAATGATTTTATTATCAATAGAAATGGTCCACAGATACTTATTGTTTCCCCTAAAACGTGGTATATAAAATGCATGGTTTCTTATATAACTCTTCACATGTAGGGTGGTCACAAATTAACCAATGTATTCCCAATTAAAAAGCTTGATATGAAGTTTGAATGAGGATTAGGTTTCAGAAAGGTTACTTATGGAGTAAATCTATCTTGATGAATATACTGTAGGTTGCCAGGTAAGGAAATGAGGAAATATCTGCCCAGTGGGGCCACAGACTGTACTAAAAACTGAATGAGATTCTAATATTTTAAAATATAAAACAAATAAGCAGGGGGAGTTACTTCAGTGTATTTCAGATACATATTACAGCACGATCCCTTAACTAGGGATAGCCATGATCCCTGTGCTGCTTGTGATACCTGTAACAACTGTGATGCATTTTTTGTTCTATTGATTCATGGTGGATTAGATCAGTGAAAACTTCCCCTAGTATATGATTTAAGCAGGGACTAATGTGCAATTCATTTATCTGATAATAAGTAGTTATTTTATGGAAATATAACCTTATGCCCCTGCATATGATATCGATGAAATGGAAATGTGTGTTAATCACATCCTTTATAGGACATTACTGAAAGGTTATTTGTTGGTGGAGAAAATTTGGCATATAGCTCTAGGACCTTATGGCAAAACCCAATTATGGGCGGACTGCCATCACCTACGTGTACAGATTGAAATGATGACACATAATACATTGCATATATGCTAAAACAACTTTGGATGAAAAACTTTTGGAAATGTTTGTTAAAACTGTATCCTACTTAGTAGATAACAGAAAAGTTATGTGCTCATGGAGAAAGTCTGGCAATTTTTTTATGGATCATTTGATATAATTTACCAGCATACATTGCATATTTGATAACATAGCCTTGGGTAATGAACCTCATCACATGGACGCATTGAGGCTGATTGTCTCCAAATGTGACCTATGTGTTTAGATGCTTAGTTTATACAATAAATGATTAAAATTGCAGTGTGCATGGAGCTCTTCTTCTTTTTTGTTTTGTTTTTAAAGATTGTAATGTTTACCAACAGTTGTATCTGGTGATATATTTTAGATATTTAGATATTTTAGAGAATAAATAAGAAAAAATCATTAGGTTCAAAATTACAAATGTATGTAAAAAGATTACTAATAAAAGTAAAAAATAACATTAAGACTATAATACATTCAACATAAAATACATTTGTCAGAGTAAAAAAATAAACATTTAAAGCAAGTACACAAAGTTATTAAGTAGAGATACCTGGAATGGTGTAGTATACGAATGTCTCAGCAGCACCTTCTTCTGACCTGCCTGTAAATTATATTACTCTACTGAGGTTTGCCACAACTTAAATACCACTGACCACCACTCAACATGAGATGACTTTAGATCTGCTATTAGGTTTAATCTACCTAACAAAAGGCATGTTTAAAACAATGGTATTGGACAGTGTGACAATCCTCTGTTTCAACTCACCATATCAGTCATTAACATATTAATACTGGGAGGGAATGCAGCAGGAAGGACCCTAAATTAAACAGCATGATAATTGACTCAGTAAATACCAAAAACAGATATCAATGGAAATGGTCCACAGATAGTTTTTGGTCTTTTTCTTAAGACAGCCCATTTTTTCACTGAATACTGTTGCATAAAATATGGATGGCTTCCTATGTAACCAGTCACATGTAGTGTGTTCATAAATTAACCCAATTATCCTCAATTAAAAGAGAGTTTGCACCCATTGTCATGATAAACAATCTTGGTCCCGACTTGTCTGTACTCTAATGTACTTGTCCTGACCATGTTGCAGGATACGCCTGAGCAGATCAACAATTAAGTTTAATATCCCCCTGTATTCAATCACCAAGTACAGGAAAGACACCTTTTTTATTATTCAGTTCAATCACCCAACATAGAATATGTATAATTCCAAAAACTGTGTATATCTGGTATGAAAATGTTACATAAACCTCATATGGTAATAGAGGGGGGCTTTGAATTTGTTCATATGTTAAATACGTTTAACTTACCTTAGAAAATTGTGTCTGCCATAATCTAATTGAACTCTGTGACTTTCCTTGTTTTCACTTACCATCTCAGTTGTTAACATTTTAATAACAGGAAAGAATTTATAAGGAAGGATCTTTTAATAGAAAATGTGTGCCAACTGGCTCAGTAGTTACCAACAACAGATAACACAGAGATTTCAAACGCAATGGAAACGGTCAACAGACACTTTGTGGTATTTTACAAAGATCACTCATTGTTTTCGCTGAATTTTATTGTGCAGAATATGCATGGATTCTTAAATAGCCATACAGGATATATACATAATATACATACAGGATGCCATTGCCGACCTTCTGAAAAGACTAGATGCCTGGCTATTATGATGATAATGTGGCATCCATATATTCCTAATCATTTACCAAAAACAACTGTATTAAACAAGATGGTCTTTCTGTGCATTATTTTTGCAGGTTAGTAATTCAAATTCTTATTTCAAGAAGATCAGCATGACTTTCTAGATTTGTAAGGTCAATCTTTTAGTAATCAATCAGCAATGGCAGCCTCCATAGGATTCTTTTATCAAGCAGTTCTAAATTTTAAAAGAACTTATAATTACACAACTATGTGGAAAAACTCCTTAGAGACGGGTTGATAATATCTTCTATTTATTGAAGATAATTGATTATTATTTTATTGGGCAAATTGCCAGAGTAATAGTGGGCAGAGAAGTGTACAAAGAAGAGAAGATTCTTCCCCAATAATTATTATAGGAGTGCGGACTTCTGCCTATAGTTACAGTAATTCAAATCATCAATCCATTCTCTTTCTAAATTTTTGTAGGTGGTTTTTCAGGGTGAACCTGAACTGTTTTTTTTTAAAGTTTATACATAGTAACATAGTAGATAAGGTAAAATAAAGACAAGGGTCCTTCCAGTATGTGTTCCCTTCCACCTTTAAAATCATAATATTAAAGAAAGTCATATCTTCTGTACAATAAAACATTTCTGTTATTTTCTTATAACAACTAATCCCTTTCCAAATTTACATTTCAGCAAAACTGTGATTAGAGCAACCAGATCCTCATCTTCTCTTTCCTTGACCTGAGGGCTCAATAGCACAGAAAGTTCATATATCAGATTTCCTACAGAGTATACATAATACAATTGGGTCCTGTGTGGAAAACATCTTTTAACTCTTTACAAGTTAATTTGTTGAATATTTCGTTTATAATTTGTTTGGTCCAAACTTCTGTGTTACTTGAAAGCATCCTGGTGGAAACTGCGATTACTTTTTGTGCTAAATCTAAACTTCCAAAGAAACCAAGATCTTCCTGCTAGAAATGCAACTTAAAAATCTCTAATTCATCCTATGGTGGGTGAGGAGTGGTGTAAATATCAGAGTGCAGATCATAGGAGAAGCTTCAAAACAGATATCTAGGATTTAAAAAAGTGAAACATTGCAATGAGGCTACCCCCGCACTGCAAGGGTTTACTGCTTGTTTTGGTCTAGGGAGCAGAATAAAGAAGAAACACTAATGTGTTCCTCGGTCCTGTGGCGGTGACCGCTCACCTCTCTCTGGCTCCAGTTGTGGAATGTCCCTAGCTGTTCTCACATGTAATGCAATTGAATAGAACTTGCATAGACCTGATGATGTAAGCTGGCTTAGGCTTTGTTATTATGTATTATGTAGTTTCAATTGTCCATATTATTGTTTTTATTTTATATTATGCAGAATAGAAGAAATGTTGGAACACATATGGGTCTGGAAAGATCTAACACTCCCAGAGTATCCAAGAAATATAAGACGAAGAAGATAGCGGCTCCTCCTGTGTCTAAAATATCACTGTTGTCACTGGCAATTTAAAACCTAACCTAACCTAAACCTTTTTTTGGTTTTAGAATATAGTTGTGGAGAGTTTAAACCTTCTCTCCTAGATAAACTATAGAACAGAATTCAGAGTTTTACACCAAGCTTAAAAACATGATTTAAGGTTAAACTGATAAAAATCAACCCATGAATAATTAGTATAATTACACAGTTTATTTTGCAATAATTTGGATATTTCTACAAAGTTTATTCAAATGTTCAAACTTATTTTATTTTACATATTTGCAATGCAGCCATCTTCTAAAAATGTGTGTGGCAATTAAAAACTTTTTTTGTGGCTGCAATACTAATCATTTCTTTAAGAGAAATGGAAAAGGTATATTAAAACTGTTTTATGTTTACATGCACGAGAATGAAAAGCTTTAAATGAATACAACAATAAGAATATGGCTTATCTTCTCTGTGAAGCTTTTAAAAAAAGATCTGAGTTTATTTACATGTAAAATATTGATTATATTGATGAATACGGCTTCTCCAGTGTGTATATCTTCATGTTACTTAAGATGTGTTGTCTATGAAGTATCCTTGCCACATTCTCTATGTAGTTTCTCTCCTGTGTGAATCATCTGGTGTGGAGTAAGATTAGAACTTTGTGAGAAGCACTTGTCACATTCTGAACATTTAAATGGTTTCTCTCCTGTGTGAGTCTTGTGGTGTTCAGTAAGACTTGTACTATATGTGAAGCACTTTCCACATTCTGAACATTTAAAAGGTTTTTCTCCTGTGTGAGTCCTCTGGTGTATATTAAGTTTAGAACTCTGTGAGAAGCACTTTCCGCATTCTGGACATATAAATGGTTTCTCTCCTGTGTGAACCCTAAGTTGAACCTTTAGGTGTGACATATGAGGAAAACTCTTCTGGCACTCGGAACACTCATGTGGCTTCTCTCCAACTTTACTCATCTTGTGATAATGAAGTTCTGTATAGCTGCAAATGTTTTCAACAGTAGATGATGAGTGGCTAATTGGGTTTATTAGTATACCTGTATGAAAAATAAAAGTTATCACAGAATCTTGATGTTAACAACAGACTGACATCAGATATTGTGTTTTGAGGTTTTTCTAACTGAACCACTTCGTCCTTGCCCACAGCACCAAAAAGAAGAAACAGAGTGCACTGATTAAGGCAGATACAACTACTTTAATAAATATATATTAATATGCATTAGATCTGGGCAATTCACTAAGAATAACTTCCAAAGAAACAGCAGGTCACACAGGACGGACTGATGTTAAAACACTCACAAAATGTTTAGTGGTAGGAGAGGAGACAAGCCAGGTGAAAAACTCAGCTGTGAGATCTTGGAATACCTATGTGAAGTAAATTACAAGCATGCCCCAAACTGATGCAAAGAAAGGGGATCATAGTTGTAATATGGGAGGACAATCACTACACTAGCATGAAGGCACACGTCCCCATAAAACATCAATTTAGTAGAGGTACTGGGGATTTTATTTTAGATGACAGCTCAGACTCTCTCGGAGTGCACACAGATTTCCACCTGGCTTATCTCATACTGCTGGCCATTTCCTATGAGCGTTTTTACTTCAGTCTGGAGTGTCTTGGTTTGCTTTTGGATGATATTCTTGATGAAGGACTGAAAGCTACAGAATCTGATTCAAAAAATGTGATTCAAAAAGAAGAGAATGCAGAACCTTGTACGTTGCCAAAAATATGGGAAAGCTGGTTGCACTTTTAGTCAATTTTAATGTAAATTTAGTAACTTTCTACTTATTTTAGCAAAACACGAGGTGCTGTGTCCTTTCTTCCTTTTGTTTTCACTATTACAGTATTATGTTTTTTTCCCCTCAACAATGTTTGCAGTAGCAGTCACATGGGGTTTATGATTCACGGGACATTACCATAGTGTTGGATTTTACCAGTTAATCATACAGCATTATGATAGATTCCCATTTTTGTTTTGAAGTTGATTACAATAAGGATCATAGAAGGAATTCTCAAAAAGTTTTACACACATTCAAATCTTTCTTGTTATAATTTCTAAAACTTGATGTAAATTCACTCCCTGATTGATTGGTAGATTAGATTAGCTTTACAGTCAATTAATTATGATGATCTACTAATGCAGTTTAGAATCTTCACTTAAAAACTTTGTGAATTTTTTTTAAGTGCAAAAAATTATCCAGCTTTATTAAAAGCAAATCCTACTGCCTTTAAAAACCTGATAATGTACAGATGAAATAATTAAACTTATTTAATCTCATGAAAATCAATTTGAAAAGGAGCACAAAATGTAGGTAAAAAATTGCTAAGAAATGAAATAAACTGACTTTAAATAGCCAATAATGTGCAGATGAAATACGTAAATGTATTTAATCTCAAGCAATTCAATTGGAAATTATGAACAAAATTACGTACAAGATTGCTAAAACATGCAACGAAATAAAACTGTAATACATTTGTCATAGTAAGCAGAAACATTTAAACAAACTACTCATGTGCACCATTTTAGAGCCTATAGATACCTGGAATAGTGTAGTATGAAGATATCTCAGCAGCTCCTTCCTCTCCTGACAATTCTGTAATTCCAGTAACTGACTGAGCTCAGCCTCACCTTAAATACAATCCGCCACAACTCACCAACATGAGGTGATATTAGATTTGCTAAATGATTTAATTTACCTAACAAAAAACCTATTTACAATATTGGACAGTGTGATAATCCTTTGCTATTATTTACCACCAAATTCATTAGCATTTTAATACCCTTCAGCATTTTAATACTGTCAGAAAGGGTCCTTAACTTTGGCAGCTCAAAAAAGCCCCAATAGATACCAACAGAAAACAAAATGCCTTTATTATCATTGGAAATGGCCAACAGATAACTTTGTGGGTTTTTTTTAAATCACCCGTTATTTTCTCTAATACCTTTACATAAAATATTGAATTTTATTGAAAACCAGTCAAATGCTGGACTAATTTTATACCCAGTTCAATAGTCCAATGTGCTGCTTGGATAAATGTTGGGCTTAATATGGCAACCTAGATAGTAAATCTTTCCTGAAAACAACACAGAATTCTCCATCACAGATCTTCTGAAAATCAAGTTGCCTGGCCATGTTGCTGGATATTTGCCCAGACACTTATCTGGAATGAGTATACTGATCAGGAAAGTTAGAAGCTGTATGCTTTTTCCAGGTTAGTTAAATCAATAGAGAGTAGAAATAATTTAACAGTTCTGACCATCACAATTACTTATCACACAAAGTGGGAAATCTCTGTGCGATGGGCCGATACTTAATGCTAAATATCTCTCATTACATTGTAGCAGTCAAGAATGACATGCATATTGGTATCTACATCCCTTCTATGAAAAACAACAAGCAAAGAAATATGATGGACTGTCTGAATGCCCCGCTAAGATGCCATTTCTTATGCAACAGCAATTTTATTCACTTGTAGTGATGCTTCTCGTTTTCAGATTAATGTGAAATTGTTTCTGAATATTGTGCAATCAGTTTTAGAAATGCTTCAATCAAATAACTGCAATGTTCGTGAGAAGTAGAGGCTCCAGTTAGGAAGTCAAAAGCTGGGGGGGGGGGGAGGGGTAATACGCTAATAGGCTTAATCTGCATTGCAAAAATCATGTCTGCAATAACCTAATTGAACAGTGTGACTATACTTTGTTTTTCTTACGCTCCTAGTCAGTAACATTTTAATACTGAGAAAGAATATATCATGAAGGAATCTTAACATCCAATGAATGAAACTTGCTCAGTGGATGCCAAAAGCAATTGACAAAATGATTTCAGTATGATGGAAGCTGTCAACAGATACTTTGCAGTATTTCTCAATGATTCCATATTGTTGTAACTGAATTCTTTAGAATAAAATATGCACGGCTCCTTACCGGTCACATGTAGGCTGGCCATACACGGACCCATTATGCCCCCAAATACATCAAGAATGCCATTATGAACTTTCTAAAAAGCTAGTCTGGCTATTATGCTGATCCTCTGGCATCAATATATTCATAATCACTTACCAGCCACAACTGTGTTGATCAGGATAACTGTTATGTGTTTACTTTTTCTAGGTTAGGGAGTCAAATTCTTAAAACCAAAATGGAGCTGCTACAGTGAGGAACATGGAAGGTATTTTCAATATTGTACACACACATTCAACTCTTTCTCTGTCTACTTTGTAGCAACTGCTGCAAACCCACCCCCTGACTGACTGGTAGTTTAGGTTAAGTTTGAAGTGAGTTAATGAGGATGTTTTACTAATCTAGTTGGTTTAATTTAGTATCTTAATTTGAAAAAAATGGGATTGCTAAAAAATGAAATAAAATACGACTAATACATTCAAACTGAAATTTGTCATAGTAAGCAGAAACATTTGAATAAGCTACTCAATTGCACCATTATACAGCACATAGATACCTGGAATATTGAAGTATGAAGATATCTCAGCAGCTCCTTCCTCTCCTGACAAGTCTGTAATTCTAGTTCTAGAGCTCAGCCTCACCTTAAATACAATTCACCACAACTCACCAGCATGAGGTGATATTAGATTTACTAATAGGTTTAATTTACCTAACAAAAGGCATGTTTACAATATTGGACAGTGTGATAATCCTTTGCTATCACTCACCATCCCATTCATTAGCATGTTAATACTGGGAGCGACTATAACAGGAATTATCCTTAACTTTAACAGCTCAATAATTAGCTCAATGGATACCAACAACAGATACCAATAGATACCAACATTAGCTCAATAGATACCAACAATGCTTTCATTATCATTGCAAATGGCCAAAAGATACATTTCGGTCTTATTTTAAAAATCCCACATTATTTTCTCTGAATACCTTTACATAAAATATTGAATTTTATCTAATAACCAGTGACACATTGGACTAATTTTATACCCAGCTCAGATGCCCAATGTGATGCTTGTCTGGAGAATTTGCAGAAAGGATGTACTGTACAGCTTGAGGAGTGATGATCCACAGATGTGTCTGCCTGTCCACAGACAATGGTGATCACCTGAACTTTGTCAAAATAAACCAGACTTGGATCTAAATACCTTCCACACTTCCTGGCATCTTTTACAGATTATCTGCTTTATTCAGATACATTTCTTAATCCATACAGAAGCATATATTTACAAAATTAATAGAAAATTAATTTACATTACATTAATACAAAATTGTTCTTGCTGGGAGGTGTCTCTTCTTTTGCTGCTGTTGTTGTTCTTGCTGCTGCTTTTACTGGTATCTCTGTATTTCTCTCACTACATATTTTTTTATGATACATTTTTCTAAACAAATGGTGCTGGTCACCAATCCCAGTACCAACTTTGCAATTTCTGGCATAGTTTTCTTCTAACCCACCACCATCTTCTGTTACCCACCAAAACAAAATAGTCAATAAATATATAAATGGATAAAGAAATCCATTAAAAAGAAAAATAGACATATTTTTAGAATCGTAAAACTTTAAAAATATATTATTATGCAGGACAGCTCCAAGGGCCTTCTGTCTGACCTTTCAGGCCTCTTGTTGCCCCCATGGAAATGTGGTACCACTGCCAGACTAATTGAGAAAATATACCCTTATATACCAACATTATACATTTTCTTTAACAAAACAGCTCTTTGTACTTTTCCATGCCATCAAAATTGGGTGCCACAATCTACTTAACCCCCAAACCAAAATGGCTGAAGCTTTCATTATTGTTAGCGTGACATATTGTATGCTTAGTGTGTTGTCCATTTCTGCTTTTAGCTTTTCTATCCCTGTAACAGCTGCTAAGAACACAACCCTTTGGCCCCTTGACAAGCAGTTCTAAACATTAGATGTACTTATTATCATACACCTTGGTGGAAAAATCTCTCTGAGCTGGGCGGCTCATACTATCTACTGCTCATTGAATGGTACATGGAATGTATAGGACCTCATGAGTTCCATGGATATTTCCAAATGTTTTATGTAATTTTCAAGGTAAACCTGTACTGATTGTGGGACTCCGACTTTAAATGCGGCGGAACAAAACTGTTCCTAACCCATCAGGTCAGTATGCCTTAAGTCGGTGCCAATTACAGTTTGACCGGCTGGCAAGCCACTGATTATTATTATTATTATACAGGATTTATATAGCCCCAAAAATTTGCTCAACGCTTTACAAAAGAGTGGAGACAGTACAGTTACAATACAATTTACAATACAATACAGTTTCAGAACAATAGGGACAGCTATTAATAAAAATTCAGGGGCGCCCCCCCACCCCTGCCTCTGCACCGCTGCTGCTGGCTTCCAGCATCTTCAGCCTCTCCTCTGTGTCTCCATGCTCCCCGCTGCTCTCCCCTGCTTTTATGAGCTGAGGCAGCGGGAATCGAAATAGTAATGGCTGGGGGGGGGCGGAGGAGCGAGCCACTCGATCACAATGATCGAGGAGCATGAGAGAGCAGCGAGCAGAGAGGAGCCACTGTCATCCTGTCAGTTTCAGGAGTGGAGGATCGGTAAATATCAGTGACATTAGCGATCCTCTGTGCAGCACAAACACTTAAGAGATCATCTGATCACTCCAATGTTTGTAAATATCTGGGGACACATAGTACTATGTGTCTCCAGCTATGGACGATCAAGAAGTGATTTACATCACTTCCTGTTCATTCATTAATTTCTGCATGGGGAGTAGCAGTCACTACAGAGGCTTCTCCCCATTCAGAACCTGGTTAATAGTAAATATTTTACTATCAACAGTCCTCTGTACTGAGTGCTTTCCATTCATTGAGAACAGAGCGAGTGGGGACTAATGAGGAGCCGCTGTCATCCTGTCAGTTTCGGGAGAGGAGGATCAGTAAATATCAGTGATATTACCGATTCTCTGTGGGAAGGACAAACACTGGAGTGATCATTTGTTATTAATATGTGTCTCCAGTTATGGATGAGCAGGAAGTCACTTCCTGTTCATTCATGAATGTCTGAATGGGGAGTAACACTCACTACAGAGGCCTCCCATTCATTCAGAAACTGGTTGATAGTAAATAATTTACTATCAACAGTTTCTGAATGAATGGGAAGCCTCTGTACTGAGTGCTTTCCATTCATTTAGAACAGAGGCTGCAGAAAAAGAAAGTGAGTACTCCAAGTCCTCAATTTCTGTTTCTATTTCAAAAGGGACATTTCAGGGGTCTAGGTTAGGGATTCAAATTCTTAAATCCAGAGGGTTATCATGCTTATTTCAAGAAGGATAAATTAGCAATGGCAGCCTCTATGTCTCTTGCAAGGTAGGATTTCTTTAACAAGCCGTTCTAAATATTAGATGTACTTGTTATCACACACCTAGGTGGAAAATCACTCTGAGCTGGGTGGCTCATACTGTGCTCTGTGAAATGTATAGGACCTCATGTGTCCTGAGGATATTTCCAAATGTTTCTATGCTATTTTCAAGGTAAACCTGAACTGATTGCGGGACTCCTACTTTAAAATTATTATAATTAGAAGATAAAAGTCATATTTTCTTTAAAATAAAACTTTTCTGCTGTATTCTTGCAACAACTGAACCCCTTACAATTGTAAATTTAGGCGAGGTGTGATTAGAGCAACCAGATCATTATCTTCTCTTTCCTTGACCTGAGGGCTCATTAGCACAGAAAGTTCATATATCAGAGTTCCCACACAGTTTATATAATACAATTGGGTACTGTGTGGAAAGCATCTTGTATGTCTTTACAAGTTAATGTGTTGAATATTTCGTTTATAATTTGTTTGGTCCAAACTTCTGTGTTACTTGAAAGCATCCTTGTGGAAACTGCGAATACTTTTTGTGCCAAATTTAAACTTCCAAAGAAACCGAGACCTTCCTGCTAGAAATCCGATTTCAAAATCTCTAATCCATCCTACAGTGAGGGAGGAATAATGTGAATACCAGAGTGCAGATCATAGGAGAAGCTTTAACCCTTTCCCTGCCACCGACGTAAGGCATATTGCGGAACAAAACTGTTCAACTGTTCCCAAACCGCCAGGTCAGTATGCCTTATGCCGGTTGCATTTACTATAAGCTCATGGTCCCTTTAGCGACCATTAATTTATATCAGAACTGTTTCCTGGGCGGTCCCCATTAAATTAATATCTGTGATGACCTGCTGACAAGCCGCTGATGACAGCTATTAACAAAAATTCCGGCCAGTCCCCCCCCACCCCGCACCGCTGCTGCCGGCATCTTACGCCTCTCCTCCCTGTCTGAAGACGCTCCAGGCAGGGAACTGTGTCTCTATGGATCCGCGCTGCTCTCCCCCGCTTGTATGTGCTGTGGCAGGGGGAACTGAATAGAAATGGCCGGGGGGGTCGGACGAATGAGACGCACGATCACGATGATCAAGCGGCATGAGAGAACAGCAAGAGGGGAGGAGAGAGGAGCCGCTGTCATCCTGCCAGTTTCAGGATGACAGTGGCTGTGTGCATGGCTGAGTGGGGGATCGGTAAACATCAGTGATATTACTGATCCTCTGTGTGAAGCACATACACTGGAGTAATCATCTGCTAGTACTATGTGTCCACAGTTATGAATGAGCAGGAAGTGATTTACATCACTTCCTGTTCATTCATGAATTTCTCAATGGGGAGACGCACTCACTACAGAGGCTTCTCCCCATTCAGAAACTGGTTGATTTTATTTTACTATCAACAGTTTCTGAATGAATGGGAAGCCTCTATACTGAGTGTTTTCCATTCATTTAGAACAGAGGCTGCAGAAAAAGAAACTGAGGACTCTGCGTCCTCAATTTCTTTGTCTGTTTCAAAAGGGAAATGTCAGGGGTCTGTTTAGACCCCAGATATTTCACTGTAGCCCCCCCAACAGTAAAACAAATATATCTATTTTTTTAAAAACATATTAAAAATAAATGAAACATTTAAAAAAAATGTTTTTCTCTAAAAAAAAACATTAATTTAACCATGGCAGCACATGGCAAAGCTTTGTGACACATTGTCGTGTGTTGTGATATGCTGTGTTGCAATTATATATATATATATATACGCCTGCATCATTGTATCATAACACCAACACAGTGCAAAAACGATTTTTAACATGAGTCGCTTAGTTACAGTTTTGCGTTCCTTCATTTTTTTTACCTTTTCTCAAAAAGGCACCATTTTACATTTTAAAATATTTGTTTTTTATTAACTCAATACAGTTTTATCTTTTAGATTTTAGTCAGAAAAAGTTTTTTGTGCGCTGATACTGATTTTATTGTGCTTTTGTGTATTTTTATAGGTTTAATATTAATTTGAGAAACATTTGCGCAAGTATCGCAGGGCCTACAAATTTAGTAGCACCATCTTTGTATTCTACTGGGCCTGAGCTTTCAGACAATATTTGGTTTGGGGGGGTCTTTTACAAATGCTAGCAATGCAGCAGTAGAAAATTAAATCAATAGGAAAAATTGCAAAAATGGTGTGGCCAGCTGAGGTGCAAAATGTTCCAGACGGCTTGGCAGTGAAAGGGTTAAAACAAATCTCTAGGATTTAAAAAGGTGAACCATTGCAGTGGGGCTGCCTATTACTTTGCCCTAGGGAGCAGAATAAAGAAGATGCACTCATCTGTTCCTTGGTCCTGTGGCAGTGACCTCTCACCTCTCTCTGGCTCCAATTTGCGGAATGAACCTCGCTGTCCTCTCATCTAATACAAGTGAATAGAACTTGCATAGACTTGATGATATCAGCATGCTTAGGCTTTATTATTTCAAAGCACACATTAAAAATTTTAAACATTAAACAATAGTACAAATTGACATTATGTAGTAAATAGGGATAAATATCTAAAAAAACTATATTTACTTCTGAAAGGTAATGTTTCTTCTATCTCTCAGGGACTTTGTTGGACAGATATCTGCATATTGTTCTGTGCTTGCACGATTGCTTGTCATATTATATAGAATTTCAATTGTCCATATTATTGTTTTTATTTTATATTATGGAGAATACAAGAAATGTTGGAACACACATAGGTCAGGAAAGAACGAACACTCCCAGAGTAGCCAAGAAATATAAGAACATAGCGACTCCTCCTGTGTCTAAAATATCACTGTTGGCACTGACATTTTAAAACCTAACTCCTGACAAGAGATTTATTTTGGTTTAAAGCTGCCCACACACCTTACAATGATCTGCAGATTGTCTGTGGTCAGATGGAAAAGGTGCAACAGATTCCTCCATCTACACTTAACTGTGTGGATGGAGTAATCTCCACCTGGGCCAATCTGTTGCACTTTTTCCATCTGACCACAGAAAATCTGCAGATAAATTGTAAAGGTGTGTGGGCAGCTTTAGAATATAGTTGTGGAGAGTTTAAACCTTCTCTCCTAGATAAACTATAGAACAGAATTCAGACTTTTACACCAAGTTTAAAAACATGATTTAAGGTTAAACTAATAAAAATGAAACCATGAATAATTAGCATAGTTACACAGTTTATTTTACAATCATTTGGGTATTTCTAAAAAGTTTATTCAAATGTACAAACTTATTTTATTTTACATACTTGCAAGGCAGCCATCTTCTAAAAATGTGCGTGGCAATACTAATCAATTCTATAAGAGAAATGAAAAAGGTATATTAAAACTGTCTTATGCATGAGAATGAAACGCTTTTAATTAATACAATAAGAATATGGCTTCTCTTCTCTGTCAAGTTTTTAAAACAAGATCTGATTTTATTTACATGTAAATATTGATCATATTGATGAATATGGCTTTTCCAGTGTGGGTATCTTCATGTTACTTAAGATTTGTTGTCTATGAAATATTCTTGCCACATTCTCTACGTAGTTTCTCTCCTGTGTGAATCTTCTGGTGTATAGTAAGATTAGAACTCTGTGAGAAGCACTTTCCACATTCTTGACACACAAATGGTTTCTCTCCTGTGTGAGTCTTGTGGTGTCGAGTAAGATGTGAACTTTGTGAGAAACACTTTCCACATTCTGAACATTGAAATGGTTTCTCTCCTGTGTGGATCCTCTGGTGTTTAGTAAGAGTAGCATTTTGTGAGAAGCACTTGTAACATTCTGGACAATGAAGCATTTTTTTTCCTGAGTTAATTTTCTGGTGTTCAGTAAGTTTAGAATGTTTTGAGAAGCACGTGCCACATTCTGAACATTGAAATGGTTTTTCTCCTTTGTGGATCCTGTGGTGTTTAGTAAGATTAGAATTTTGTGAGAAGCGCTTTCCACATTCTGAACATTGAAATGGTTTCTCTCCTGTGTGTATCCTCAGGTGTTTAAAAAGATGAGACGTATGTGTGAAGCACTTCCCACATTCTGGACATATAAATGGTTTCTCTCCTGTGTGAACCCTAAGATGAACCTTTAGGTGTGACTTATAAGGGAAACTCTTCTGGCACTCAGAACACTCATGGGGCTTCTCTCCAACTTTACTCATCTTGTGATAATGAAGTTCTGTGTAGCTGCAAATGTTTTCCACAGTAGATGATGAGTTGCTAATTGGGTTTATTAGTATACCTGTATGAAAAATAAAAATATATGTTTACACAATGTTAATATTAACAACAGAGTGACATAAGATATTGTGTTTTGAGATTTTTGTAACGGAACCACTTCCTCAGTGCCCACAGCAAAAAAAGAAGAAACAGAGTGCACTGAATAATGCAGAGAAAGCTACTGTAATAAAGATATATTAAAATGTATTAGATCTGGGCATATCACCTAAAATATCTCCCAAAGGAACATCAGGTCACAATTTAATAAGCTACTTCATTTTGCCATTTTACAGCATATAGATACCTGGAATAGTGTAGGATGAAGATATCTCAGCAGTTCCTTCCTCTCCTAACGGGTCTGTAATTATAGTAACTGACTGAGCTCACCCTCACCTTGAATACAATTCACCACAACTCACTAACGTGGGGTGATATTAGATTTGCTAAAAGGTTTAATTTACCTAACAAAAACCTTCTTTCCAATATTGGATAGTGTGATAATCGTTTGTTATTCGCTTATCTTTAGCAGCACAAAAATTGGCTCAATAGATACAAACAACAAATAACACAATGACTTCATTATCATTGGAAATGGTCAACAGATACTTTCTGTTTTTTTAAATCACCTCCCATCCACCGAACGCTGAAAAACGGCCGGACGGGAGTCTTCTGGATGTGGGTGGGCATCTTTTATTTAATTATATGTTTAATGTTTAAGTAGTAGTTGGGTTATCTGGTCGGGGACGGATCTACTCTTTTTGGACTCAAGCTGTCTTTTAGTATCTTTTTTCCTACTCTTTTTTAATACCTGTTTTTCCTTTCTTTAGGCTCACACACATGAGCCGTTTAGTACATTGATGTTGGACGGAACGTCTTCTATGTATACAGATATGGAGGAGGTCATACCAAATGTTTGCTTCAGACACAGGTGGATCCCTATGCCTGATATTCCTCTCAGATTGTTTTGATTTTGTTTTTGTTGATGGGGATAATTTGGCAAGAGAAGGTGAATAGATATGTTCTGTTTCACATAACTATTATGCATTGCGTGTATGGTTTCTAGTGATCTTCTCTTACTACCTGACTATGCTAAGTGGAAGAATCTGAGACGCAATTGTATGCTATACTGTTTGTGCATCATGTTCTATCTTATTGTTTTATTCCATCTTAAAAATGTAATAAAATACCTTGAAAGTTAAAAATGTGTGTGGCAATTAAAAATGTTTTTGTGGCTGCAATACTAATCAATTCTATATTAGAAATGAAAAAGGTATATTAAAACTGTTTTATGTTTGCATTACTGAGAATGAAAAGCTTTCAATTAATACAACAATAAGAATATGGCTTATCTTCTCTGTGAAGCTTTTAAAACAAGATCTGAGTTTATTTACATGCAAAATATTGATTATATTGATGAATATGGTTTCGCCAGTGTGTGTATCTTCATGTTTAAGATTTGATGTCTATGAAAAATCCTTGCCACATTCTCTACGTAGTTTCTATTCTGTGTGGATCCTCTGCTGTCGAGTAAGAGAGGAATTATATTAGAAACACTTGCCACATTCTAAGCATTTAAATTTTTTTTTCCTCTGTGAATCTTCTGGTGAGTAGTAAGATTAGAACTGTCTGAGAAGCACTTGTCACATTCTGAACATTGGAATGGTTTTTCTCCTGTGTGGATCCTCTGGTGTTTAGTAAGAGTAGACTTATGTGGGAAACACTTGCCACATTCTGAACATGCAAATGGTTTCTCTCTTGTGTGAGTCTTGTGGTGCTCAGTAAGATGTGAACTTTGTGAGAAACACTTTCCACATTCTGAACATTTATATGGTTTCTCTCCTGTGTGAATCCTCTGGTGTAAAGTTAGATGAGAACTTTTTGAAAAGCACTTTCCACATTCTGAACATTGAAATGGTTTCTCTCCAGTGTGAGTCTTCTGGTGTGAAATAAGATTAGAACGTTTTGAGAAGCACTTGCCACATTCTGAACATTGAAATGTTTTTTTTCCTGTGTGAATCCTCTGGTGATTAATAAAATTAGAACTGGCTGAGAAGCACTTGTCACATTCTGAACATTGGAATGGTTTTTCTCCTGTGTGAATGTTCTGGTGTTCAGTAAGTTTAGAATTATTTGAAAAGCACTTGTCACATTCAGAACATTGGAATAATTTCTCTCCTGTGTGAGTCCTCTGGTGTTGAGCAAGAGTAGAATTATGTGAAAAGCACTTTCCACATTCTGAACATTTGAATGGTTTCTCTCCTGTGTGAATATTCTGGTGTAAAATAAGACTAGAAATTTGTGAGAAGCACCTTCCACATTCTGGACATTTGAATGGTTTCTCTCCTGTGTGGATCCTCTGGTGTTGAGCAAGAGTAGAATTATGTGAGAAACACTTGCCACATTCTGAACATATAAATGATTTCTCTCCTGTGTGAATCTTCTGGTGTTTAGCAAGAGTAGACCTTTCTGAGAAGCACTTGCCACATTTTAAACATAAAAATGGTTTCTCTCCAGTGTGAATCCTAAGGTGAACCTTTAGTCTTGACTTAGAAGCAAAACTCTTCTGGCACTCAGAGCACTCATGCGGCCTCTCTCCAACTTTACTCATTTTGTAAAAACGAAGTTCTCTATAGCTGTAAATGCTTTCCACAGTAGGTGTTGAGTGGCCAATGGGGCCTATTAGTATACCTGTATGAAAAATAAAAATAAAAGTTTACATAGAATCCTATTATTAACAACAGATTGGCATCAGATATTGTGTTTTGAAGTTTTTCTAATTGAACCACTTCCTCGGTGCCCACAGCACCAAAAAGAAGAAACAGTATACTGCATAATGCAGATAAATCTACTTTAATAAAGATATAGTAAAAATTAAATGCACTAGATCTTGGCATATCACCAAGAGTAACCTCCGAAGGAACACCAGGTCACACAGGACCAGAGCTAAAACTTTCTCTCAAAATGTCCAGCAGTAGCAGAGGAGACACGCCAGGTGGAAAACTTTGCTGTGAGATCTGGAAATACCTTAATGAAGCAAACTTCAAAAATTACCAAAACTGGTGCAAAGGGGATCATATTTATAATCTTGGTGGGCATTCACTACACTGGCATGTTTTAGGGATGTTCCCCCTTAACATAGTCCCTGATGAAGGGACATGGCCCCGAAAAATGTCAGTATAGTAGAAGTGCTTGGGATTTTTTGTGCAGTTTTCCACCCGTCCTATCTCATACTGCCGGTCATTTTGTAAGAGCATTTTAGTTCCAGTCCTGTGTGTCCTGGTGTTCCTTTAGAAGATAATCTGGGTGATATGCCCTGATTTAGTCACTTATGAGTTAGTGCATTTTGTATTAGATTTTAACAAAGTAGTTTTATCTACACCCTTCCAGTGTGCTTTTTTTTTGTTTTATGTATCTGTATTTAGGCCTTTGGAGATATACACAGTTCTTGCAAAGGTTCCAAGAGTTGCTTGGCACCAGTGAAGTGCGATACATATGAAGTTTACATTACTGACTTCCACAGCTTTATGTAATGAAAGTCCTAAACTCTAACATAGTATAGATATATGACTTTACTGTTTTTATATCAATAATTCAAAGTGTACAAATATAGTTTATCATTCTGGTAACTACGGTCGCACGTCTTAGTTCACACTGCTCGATTCTTGTACGATCGCGGGATTTCGCCCGATTTCCGTACGAGAATCGAGCAGTGTATGGGCACCTTTAGTCTGTGGCCTTCTTATAGTAATGACGAGATACGATGGGGTTGATTAACTAAATGCAACTAGGCTGTTCACTTTGCCAGATAATTTTCAGCTCGCAAAGGGGATTTTCCTTTGGCTCAGTGATTGAGGTGAAGCTCTGCTGACTTTCCAATCTAATCAGCTACAAGCAATAATATTTTCTTTTTGTTTTCCTTGCACTTGATCAGGTATTCTTTTCAAAGTGAATTTCACCACTTTCACTAAGCTAAATATTACTTGAAAATATTCCAGGAAATGTTCCTTGCAAAGCGAAAATGAGACCTGTTGAATTAAAAGAGAACAAAAAGAAGAGAGGATGCAGAACCTTATAAATTGGCAAAAATATGTGGAAAGACGGTTGCACTTGAGGTAAATTTAGTCACTATCTTTCCACATATTTTTAGTAATACACGAGGCGTCGTTTCCTTCCTTTTTTCTCTATTACAGTATCATGGTTTTTTTTTCATAACCATGTGTGGAGTAGCAGCCCCATGGGATTTTATGACTCATGGAACATCACCATACTGTTGGATTGTACACGTTAATCATACTGAATTATGATAGATTGCCATCGTTTTGAAGTTTATTACAGTGAGGAACATAGAAGGTATTTTTAGATTTTTTTGTACACACGCACATTCATATCTCTCATTATATTATATCTCTCACTCCCTGATTGATTGGTAGATTAGATTAGGTTTACAGTGAATTTATGATGATGATGATTTACAAGTGCAGTTTAGAATGGTTACTTTAAAACTTTGTGAATTTTACCTTCAATTATCCAATTATGTTAAAAATGAATCCCTACCGACATTGAATACCCAATAATCTGCAGATAAAATTATTAAACTTATTTAAAAAACGCAAATGCAATTGCAAATGGTGAACAAAATGTATGTACAAGATTGCTAAAAAATGAAATTAAAAAAAAGACTGTAATACATTCAAACTGAAATTTGTCATAGTAAGCAGAAACATTTGAACAAGCTAATCAATTGCACCATTATACAGCATATAGATACCTGGAATACTGAAGTATGAAGATATCTCTGCAGCTCCTTCCTCTCCTTACCAGTATGTAATTCTAGTAACAGACTGAGCTCAGCCTCACCTTAAATGCAATTCACCACAACTCACCAACATGAGGTGATATTAGATTTGCTAATAGGTTTAATTTACCTAACAAAAAGGCATGTTTCAAAAATTGGACAGTGTGATAATCATTTGCTATTGCTCACCATCCCAGTCATAAGCATTTCAATACTGGGAGGGACTATAAACAAGAAGGATCCTTAACTTTAGCAGCTCAATAATTAGCTCAATAGATACCAACAACAGAAAATACAATGACCATTGTCACTGGGAATGGTCAACGGATTATTTGTGGTCTTTTAAAAAAATTACCCATTGTTTGCTCTGAATACTGTTACATAAAATATGTTTGGCTAAAATAACCAGTCACATTTTGTACCAATTGTATTCCCAATCCAGTTGCCCAATATGATGCTTGGATGAAAATTCAACATAATATGGTAACCTAAAGAGTTAACCTTTCCTCAACACAACACAGAATTTGCCATCACAGATCTTCTGAAAATCCCATTGCATGAGCAGTCTACTGACCCTCTGACTTTAAATTTTTTCTGAGTCACTTACCTTAAATAAGTACACTGATCAAGAAAGTCAGAAAACACTAATCTGTATGCCTTTTCTAGGTTAGTCAAGATAGATAGAAGATAGAAATCCTTTAGGAAACGGTTTTCACCATCAAAATTACTTGTTATCACACACATTGTAAAATCTCTGTCAGATGGGCTGATACCTAATGTTAAATATTTATTATTAAATTGTAGCAGATCCTGCAGTCACAAATTATATGTATAGTGGTACCCACACCCCTTCAAATAATAAACACATGCAAATAAATATGTTCGACTGCCTTGATACCACACTAAGATGCCATTTATTATACAAGTTTAAAACCAATGTTATTCACTTGTAGTGTTGCTTTTCATGTTCAGATAAAAGTGAAATTGACAATTAATATTCTGTGTTGGATTTAAAAAATGCTGCAAACAACTAGAATGTTCATGGGAAGATTTGAAGAATTGACCTATAAAACCCTTGGCCTCTGCAACAATAAATTCACAGTGGGCAGATTTTGCTGCCCTCATCCCTAGCAGGTTCCACCAATTAAAAAAACATAGATAATAAAAAAACATACTGTACATAAATAAAACAAATTAAGAAATACATTTTAAAATTTAACATTGAAAAAAACTTACATACAGTTTGACCTGCTCAAAGAGAGGTCTCTTATACTGGGACACATATAGCAGAGGCTCTAAGGTGGTGAGAAGAACAATTTACCCCCTCATATCTGTAAAAAAAATAAGTCAAGGCAACTGGACTTGCTGTATTTTTCTTGAAGACATTTCACTGGACATCCGACCAGCTTTCTCAATTTGATTAGCTCTCTTTTTGAGAAAGCTGGTCGGATGTCCAGTGAAACGTCTTAAAGAAAAATACAGCAAGTCCAGTTGCCTTGACTTATTTTTTACAGATATACCATGACCTGGATGAATGAGAAGCTGCACCACCTCCGACCAATATGGGGATACAGAGGTGTGTAAATTTAGTAATAGGTTTTATAGATTGAATCTACCTTGCAATAATAATGTCTGCAATAATCTAATTGAACAGTGTGACTATCCTCATCTTTACATACCTTGCCTTTACCATACCTTCCCAGTCAGTAATACTTTAAAACTGTGAGGAAATTTCCCAAGATGGAATCCTAATATCAAATGCATGAAACTGGCTCAATGGATACCAACAGGAGTTGGCAAAAAGATTTCAGTATCATGGAAATGGTCAACAGATACTTTGCGGTATTTTCCAAAGATCACTCATTGTTTTCTTTGAATTCTGTTGCATTAAATATTCATAGCTTTTTAAATTACCAGTCGCATGTAGTACAGCCATAAATTAACCCATTATATCCCCTATTAAGTGGCCGTATTTGATGCATGGATGAGGACTAAGCTTTATAAGAATACCTAGAGAGTAATGCTTTTCTAAAACGCACAAAGGATGTCACGGCTGGCCTATTATAAAGACTAGCTTCCTGGCGATTATGCTGATCCTCTGGCATCAATATATTCTTAATCACTTACCAGCAACAACTGTGTTGATCAGGATAATCTTTATATGTATACTTTTTCTAGGTTAGGGATTCAAATTCTTAAATCCAGAAGGTTATCATGCCTTTTGCAAGAATGATAAATTAGCAATGGCAGCCTCATTGTCTTTTGCAAGATAAGATTACTTTAACAATCAGTTCTCAACTTTAGAAGTACTTCTTATCACACAACTAGATAGAAAATATCTGTGAGATGAGCTCATACTGTCTTCTGCTTTTTGGAAGGTATATAGAATATAGGACCTCGTGATCCATTTGTTGACCAAATCAGCAGAGTAATGGTGGGGAGAGAAGTGTAAAAATAAAAGAAGTTCCCCCAATAATTATTACAGGGTAGCGGGCTCCTCTCTATGGCTCCAGATTTCAAATTATCAATCAATCCTATTTCCATTTTTTTGTATTTGATTTTAAGGGCAAACCTGAACTGAACTTTTTAAAAGAGTTTGTGCCCCCCTCCTCTTTTAAAATGATAATATTTAAAAGATAAAAGTAATATGCCATGTAAAACAAAACTGTTCTTCTGCATTCTTACAGCAACTGATCGTGTTCCAATTTAACAATTAAGCAAGAGTGTGATTAGAGCAATGAGATCATCATCTTCTCTTTCCTTGGCCTGAGGGCTCATTAGCACAGAAAGTTTATATATTAAAGTTCATACACATAGTTACATAGTATTTGAGGTTGAATAAAGACATAAGTCCATCAAGTCCAACCTATTGCGTGTATGCATTTATGTTTGAGCTGGCCGGTGTGTGCGTGTATACAGGTGAAACTCGAATAATTAGAATATCGTGCAAAAGTAATTGCAGTAAGTGCTGCAAAAGGGGCCCAAACCAAGTACTGAGTACATATGCATGCTTGTACTTTTCAGAGGTCCGATATTGTTCTATGTACAATCCTTGTTTTATTGATTGCATGTAATAATCTACTTTTTTGAGGTTGTGGATTTGGGGTTCTTGGGGTTTTCATGAGCTGTAAGCCATAATCATCACAATTATGACAAATCACTTGAATTATCTTGCTTTGCATGTAATGAGTCTATCTCATATATTAGTTTCACCTTTTAAGTTGCAATAGTGAAATAAATGAACTTTGCACGATATTCTAATTATTCGAGTTTCACCTGTATGAGTCCATGTGTGATTTTGCTCTTAGGAGTACCTGTACCCCTGTATGTTACGGTCTCCAAGGAACTCGTCTAAGAGTTTCTTGAATGATTCCACACTCTTAGCTGAAATCACTTCCTGTGGCAGAGAGTTCCAGACCCTAACCGCTCTAACTGTGAAGAACCCCTTGCGCCGTGTGTTGAAATTTTGTTTTCCACCAATTTTTGTTGGTGGACTTTGTTACGGAGCTGACCGTAAACAGTTTGTTAATAATGTTGATGTCACCATTGAATAGTTTATACAAGAAAATCCTGTCCCCCCTTAATCTCCTAACCTCCAAAGACAACATATTTAATTTTAACATTGTTTCATAGTTCAGGTCCTCCAACCCCTTAATGAGTTTGGTCGCCCTCCGCTGGGCTTTTTCTAGCTCAAGGATATCTTTTCTGAGTACCGGTGACCAAAACTGGACCACATACTCCAGATGAGGCCGAAACAGTGATCTGTAAAGTGGCAAAATTATAGACATGTCCCTGCAATACATTCCCTTCTTAATGCAAGACAGGACTCTGCTAGCTTTGTTTACAGCAGCCTGGCACTGCAAGCTGTTCTTCAATCTGCGGTCTACAATGACCCCCAAATCCTTCTCCATTTCCGACTTCCCTAGTGGCATACCCATAAGTGTATAATCCATTTGCCTATTTTTAACTCCAAAGTGCATTACTTTGCATTTAACGACATTGAACTTCATCTGCCATACTGTTGCCCACTCCCCGATTTTATCCAGGTCCTCCTGTAATGTTACAATGTCTAAATCCGTGTCTATTACCCTCCCGATTCCAAATTACCCTCCCCGACATCTTCCTGCAAGTAATCCAACGTCAAATCTCTAATCCATCTTACAGTGGGGGAGAAGTGGTGTGGATATTAGAATGAAGATCACAGGAGAAGCTTTAAGAAAGCAGACCATTTCTTTCAGCAAAATATCTGATACATTTCTTATAGATCACAGCCACTTTGATGTCATAATGTTCCAGTGAACTCGTCACATTAAATTCACTTGTTTGTGTACAGATCTCTGTATTTCTTTCTCCGATTCAAATCCGCCACTGATAATGCTCCATAATTAGGGATGCACAGATACTTTTCAAGTACCAGTGCAGATACTTGGCATTTTCATGAGAACTACCAGGGTTGCAGCGGTTGCAGCTGGGACCTGGCTCTGGCGCTCCACCACTGTCCTGAAATCATTAGTCTGTATTGTTTTAGAAAAACTGTCACATGACAATAAACAAAAATGTATCAGTACTCGTACTTGTAAGTACTCGGCAAGTACCAGTACTCGCAAAACTGGTATCTGTGCATCCCTTTATTTATATTTATAAAACAAAATCGTACATTAAAAACGGAGATGTACAAATCCCAGGAGCTCTGTGTGCTCCTTACAAATGACAGCTGCCTCCTAATATTTGAATTTTTCTCTAGTCTAGTCTTGGAGCTCAAAAGTATCGGTACATGTACTCTGTACTTGTACCGAGTACTGTACTTGGTATCTGTGCAACCCTACTCCATATTCATCAGATATCACCCAATGTTATTCAATCATGACAACAAGCATAAATACATTTGCATAAAGTAAAAGTTGCATGAAAGCAATATTACTTTGCTTAAAAGCAAACTTAAAATTATTTTATACATGTTACATAAATCAAAATGGTGTGCATCATAAAAACTAAATCATCATAACAAATTTGAGATAGCAAGTATCTCTTTCTTGTCATCATTGTGTTTTAAATCAAGAGACATCAAAGTGTATATTATTATCAATCTGACAGATCAATCTCTGTTCCATTCTGTTTTTGCGCATATATACGCTACGCAAATATACGGCTCCATACGCGGCTGTGTGTATGGAGCCATTTATTTGCATGTGTTGCATATGGTAGAATACGCACGTACGCGCGTATACGCGCGGCAGTGTGAATGAGGCCTTAAGGAAGCAGAATCAAGCTGTGTCATGCTTTATAATGGCTGACCCATGAACATATGTTATTATAACACACACATTAAAATGTTGGATTTTTAAAACATTAGATAATAGTACAAACTGACATTACGACGTAAATAGGGAAAAATACCTCAGAAACCTATATTTAATTCTGAAGGTTAATGTTTCTTCTACAGTATCTCTCAGGGACTTTGTTTAAAAGATATCTGCACATTGTTCTGTACTTGCACACTTGCTTGTCTTATTACATAGTGTTTCCATGCTTTATGTCATTACTTTTTATTTTATATTATGGATAATACAGGAAATGTTGGGACACATATAGGTCAGGAAAGATCTAAACATTCTCAGAGTATCCAAAAAAATACGAACATAGCGGCTCCACCTGTTTCCAAAATATCATTGTTGTGACTGACAATTTAAAACCTAACTCCTGTCAACAGTTTTGTTTTGGTTTTAGAATATAGTTGTGAAGAGTTTAAACCTTTGCTTCTAATTAAACTATAAAACAGAATTCAGACTTTTATACCAAGCTTAAAATCATTGTTGAAGGTTAATACCAAGAAGGATGAACACCAAACCACGAATGACTTTTATATCGACACAGTTTATTTTGTACACATTTGGGTATTTCTACACAATTTAATCCCTCATACAATTAACTTTTTTTTACATTTTCTCAATGTAGCCATTTTCTAAAAACTTGTTAGCCAGATCAAATAATTCTTGTGGCTTTAATCCTAATCATGTCTATATGAGAAAAGAAAAATGGTTTATTAAAAATGTTTTATGTTTCCAACATGCATGAAAATAAAATGCTCTCAATTAATACCACAATAAGGAGTCAGCTGTATTTTTGAGACCTTGAGCCCCTAATATGTGTCCTGTGTGGCCTTTCCAGAGATCGGTGTGTGTCTGTTATAGTCTTCTTTGCACAATGGCTCTCATGAACCTTCTGGCTGGAGTGCGGGTGACACAGGTTTATAAAAGACTTGTTACATTTGCAGATTTTGATATGGTTTCTCTCCTGTGTGAAGCTTTTAAAGCTAGATCAGAGATATTCTACAATTAAAATATTTATCATTTTAATTAGGGATACACAGATACCATTTTTTCGGTATCGAGTACTGATATTTATTTTTCAGTACTCGCCAATACAGAGTACCAATACAGGTACTTCTGGTAGCGTGGAACCGGCTTTCCGGGCAATCAGCATCGAGCAGGCTTCTTGGACAATCAGCACTGAGCTAGCTAAATGGCACTGAGCCGGATTCCCGGACAATCAGCATGGAGCTGGCCACAATTGCTCTTGTAAATAACAATCCTAAAAAATATCCCTCTGGAAAGTTCAATCATATATTCCGTGTTCTGATGTGCGCAAATGTGGAATCACATGTATAAAGTGCTCAAGATTTGTCCCAAGTTCACCACACTCTTTATCCTTCCACTGTGAAAAGTTCTTTATACAAAGTCTATGCATACATTGTCTCCTTATAACGCGATTATAGATCTGCTTAGGTCTACTTATATGGTGAGCGGCCCACTGAGAGGGGTGAGCTCCTGGGTGATATATGCAGTTGGTGTATGGGTCTTGTATAAAGAACTTTCACTGTGGAAGGATAAAAAGTGCGGTACACTTGGGACAAATCTTGAGCACTATATACATGTGATTCCACATTTGTGCACATCGGAACACGGAATATATGATTGAACTTTCCAGAGGGATATTATTTAGGATTGTTATTTACAAGAAGAGCAATTGTGAACACTTTGATTGCATGTATTGTATAGCACTTATTGTACAGATTTGTTATTTATTGAGCTGGCCAAACAGCATGGAGCCGGCTTCCTGGGAAGCTGGGCCGCGAGTCTGGAAAGCCAGCTTCATGTTCCCTCGGGGCACTGTTGGTTAGAGGAAATCTCCATCTGACCAAAAGTTCCGGTATCGGGGGTAAATATCAGAGCATTTGGGCGAGTATGAGTACTCACCCAAATACTCGGTATTGGCACCAATACTAGTATCGGTATAAGTGCATCCTAATCTTAATGAATATGGCTTCTCTCCACTGTGTATAACTTCATGTGTCTATGAAAAAGTCTTCTCACATTCTCCAAGTGGCTTTTCTCTTATGTGCATTCTCTTGTGGAGTAAGATGTGACTTTTGTGAGAAGCATTTGTCACATTCTGAAATTATAAATGTTTTTTCTCCTGTGTGAATTTTCAGGTGTGTAAGAAGACTAATCTTGTGAGAGAAGATCTTGTCATATTCTAAACATTAATAAGGTTTCTCTCCTGTGTGAATCTTCAGGTGCTTGGCAAGATTACCCCTTTGTGAGAAGCACTTGCCACATTCTGAACATTTAAATGGTTTCTCTCCTGTGTGAGTTCTGTGATGTGCGACAAGACGACGCCTTTCTGAGAAGCACTTGCCACATTCTAAACATTTAAATGGTTTCTCTCCTGTATGAATTCTGAGATGCCTGATAAAATGATGGCTTTGTGAGATGGACTTGCCACATTCTGAACACTTAAATGGTTTTGTTCCAGTGTGAGTCTTGAGATGTCGATAAAGACTAGCACTACATGAGTAGCACTTGCCACAATCTGGACAAATATAGGGTTGTTCCCCTGTGTGGATCCTCTGGTGATTAGCAAGATGAGAACTTTGTGAGAAACACTTGCCACATTCTGAACATTTAAATGGCTTCACTCCTTTGTAAATCTTCTGAGAGAAGCATTTGTCACATTCCAAACACCTACATGGTTTCTCTTCAATGTTAATATTCTGGTGTTTATTAAGAATAGGACTTGCTGAGAAGCACTTGTCACATTCTGAACATTTGAATGGTTTCTCTTCTGTGTGAATCCTCCCATGTTGACTAAGAGAAGATCTCTGTGAAAAGCACATGTCACATTCTGAACATTTGAATGGTTTCTGTTCTGTGTGACTCCTCTTATGTAGAGTAAGATGAGAACTTTGTGAGAAACACCTGCCACATTCTGAACAATTAAATGGCTTCTCTCCTGTGTGAGTCTTTTGGTGTATAGCAAGACGAAACTTCTGAGAGAAGCATTTGTAACATTCCAAACACCTAAATGGTTTCTCTTCAATGTGACTCTTCTGGTGTTTATTAAGACTATGACTTGATGAGAAGCACTTGCCACATTCTGAACATTTGAAAGGTTTATCTCCGGTGTGACTCATCTTATGTCGAGTAAGATGAGAACTTTGTGAGAAGCTCTTGTCACATTCTGGACATTTAAAAGGTTTCTCTCCTGTGTGAGTCCTCTTATGTTGAGTAAGACAAGAATTTTGTGTGAAGCACATGTGACATTCTGAACATTTAAATGATTTCTCTCCAGTGTGAATCCTCATATGTTGAGTAAGAGTAGACCTTTGTGAGAAGCACTTGTCACATTCTGAACATTTAAATGGCTTCTCCCCGGTGTGACTCCTAAAATGAAGAATTAGCCTTGACTTTTTTGGAAAACTTTTTTGGCACTCATAGCACTCATATTTCTCAACAACTTTAGCCATCTTGTGATAATGAAGATCTGTTTAGCTTTTTCCACGGTAGGTGTTGAATGGCCAATTGAGCTAATTAATATACCTGTATGAGAAATAAATACACATGTTTACACAGAATCTTAACATTAACAACAGACTCACATCAGATTGTTTTTTGAGATTTTTCAATTGAATCATATCCTCAACACCCACAGCATAAAAAGAATTGGAGCACTCTGAATAGCGCAGATAAAACTACTTTAGTAAAAATATATATCAACCAAATGCACTTACATAAAAGTGACTAGATCAGGACATATCACCAAGAATATCTTCCAATGGAACCTTAGGTCAAAAAGCACTTAAGTTGGCAAACTCTTACAAAATGGCCGGCAGTAGGAGAGGAGATAAGCCAGTTGGGAAACCATGCTGTAAATTCTTGGAGATGCCTTAGCAAAGTAAACCACAAAAGCGTTCCAACCTGGTGAAAAGAAAGGGAACTGCAACTGTAATCTTGGTGAACATGTATCTTTACTACACTGACATGTACCAGGGCTGTGCTCCTTCATCAGAATTACTTATGAATGGGCAGTTTCCATCTGGCTTGTCTCCTCTCCTACTGCTGGCTATCTTGTGAAGTGAATTCATGAGGATTATTTACTAATGTAGTAGATAATCTACACTTAAAAATTGTACAAATATTAACTTCAGTTACCCATTCCTCTTAAAAGTTAATTCATCCTCACTTTCAATACCCAATAATGTCCAGATGAGATAAACTTAATTGAACTCAGGAAATTCAAATGCAAATATTGAAAATGATCTACAAGATTGCTAAAAAAAGGAAATAAAATAAGACTAATAAAGAAGCAAAAACAAAGTGAACAAGAAACTTAATTGCACCATCATACAATATATAGATACCTGTAATAGTGCAGTATGAAGATATCTCAGCAGATCCTTACTCTCCTGACCAGTTTGTAATTCTAGTAACTGACTGAGCTCAGTCTCACCTTAAATACAAGTCACCACAACTTACCAACATGAGGTGATATTAGATTTGTTAAAAGGTTTAATTTACCTAACAAAAGGTATGTTTCCAATATTGGACAGTGTGATCATCATTTGCTATTGCTGACCATCCCAGTCATTAGCATTTTAATATAGCGATGGACTAGAACAGGAAACATCGTATTTCCACCTTTGTATCAAATTGGCACAAAGGTGTTTGATCAATGCAATACTGTATGTGTAAATATACTATATTGCCAAAAGTATTGGGACTCCCCTCCAAATCATTGGTTTCAGGTGTTCTGTGAAATTACTTGCTATAAAATATTTCAAGGTCAACTGTTGGTGGTATTATAACAAAGCGGAAGCAACTGGGAACAACAACAACAACTCAGCCACGAAGTGGCAGGCCACGTAAAATGACAGAGCGGGCTCAGCGCATGCTGAAGTGCACAGTGCTCAGAAGTCGCCAACTGTCTGCAGAGTCAATAGTTACAGACCTCCAAACTTCGTGTGGGCTTCAGATTGGCACAACAGTGTCTAGAGAGTTTCATGGAATGGGTTTCCATGGCCGAGTAGCTGCATCCAAGCCTTACATCACCAAGTGAACTGCAAAGCGTGGGATGCCGTGGTGTAAAGCACGCCGCCACTGGACTCTAGAAAAGTGGAGACGTGTTCTCTGGAGTGAACAATCACACTTCTCTGTCTGGCAATCCAATGGACGTGTCTGGGTTTGGCGGTTGCCAGGAGACTGGTACTTGCCTGACTGCATTGTGCCAAGTGTAAAGTTTGGTGGAGGGGGGATTATGGTGTGGGGTTGTTTTTCAGGGGTTGGGCTTGGCCCCTTAGTTCCAGTGAAGGGAACTCTTAAGGCATCAGCATACCAAGACATTTTGTACAATTTCATGCTCCAACTTTGTGACAACAGTTTGGGGATGGCCACTTCCTGTTCCAACAAACCAGTGCACAAAGCAAGGTCCATAAAGACATGGATGGGGGAGTTTGGGGTGGAGGAACTTGACTGGCCTGCACAGAGTCCTGACCTCAACTCGATAGAACACCTTTGGGATGAATTAGAGCAGAGACTGTGAGCCCGGCCTTCTCCCCCAACATCAGCACCTGACCTCACAAATGCGCTTCTGGAAGAATTGTCAAACATTCTAATAGACACACTCCTAAACCTTGTGGACGCCTTCCAGAAGAGTTGAAGCTGTTATAGCGCCAAGGGGCGGGCCAACTCAATATTGAACCCTACGGACTAAGACTGGGATGCCATTAAAGTTCATGTGCGTGTAAAGGCGGGCGTCCCAATACTTTTGGCAATATAGTGTATAATGTGGGGAATTTATCATGGCAATTGCGAGTGTTTGAACTTGCACGGAATATATTGGACGCACTGTGCTCCAGATTTATGTTGCTAGTGTAATGTTGTTCATAAATGAGGTTTAATAGACTCCAGGAAAGAAGTAACTCGTAACTCCGGGCAAAAAGCTTAACTGTCAACCCTTGAAGAAGTGGTCATGGGGACTTCTTAAGTTGCGATTGTTTTGTTACGTGATGATCCAGTTTTAGACAGCCGCAGGACAAGATATAAACAGTTGTGAACTTTCATAAAACAGGTGCAAAACACATGCAATTGGAAAAGTAGTGCAAGCTCAGGTCAAAACAGGCGCACCTGTTATAAAAAAAAAAAAAAGATCTAAGAGCATAAAACAGTTGCAATTGCTTTGATGAATTCCCCCCATTGTGTTTTCAAAGCAGACACTAACGTGAAGTAGTTCTCATATTAGAAGTCCAGCAATGGCGGATGTTTCCAAATTTCCCTCCACAGGACACTGAACTCATCCAGATGAGGAGTCCCTTGGATGTGTGTTGTAAAATAGAGATGGGAAGTGATGTCATCATAGAGTGACTTGTGTCCACAATGTCATGAGATGTGTGCTGATGTCGCGGGATTTGAGACACAGAGGTGCGAGAGATCTGGGATTTCCTGTCTCTCAGGAAGTCTCTCCTCCTTTATAAGTACGAGCGTGTGTTCATTTATATTGTAGCAAGAAAGGAGCAGGGGAATATTTCTGTCATGTTTGTATTTTTTCCTGATCTGTGCACACTATGTGTGAACGTGCGATTTACAATGTGTACAAATTCCTGCGATAGGAATCCCAAATTGACCGTTAAGTGGGTGACAGCGTACACTCCTAAAGTTAATGATTGGGTCACAGCAGCTGCATGTGAAAGCGGCAATACACATGTGATTGCATGTGATACTATTACATGTGGTTTTGAGTAGATCACTGTCGGTGAACGCATGCATCCACCAACACCCTCTTACATAGTTGCATTGTTCCTTGCTATGCTCATATACATTATTCATGACAGTGATCACTGTGGAGGTTCAGGAGAGGATTGAGCTGCATTTGGCTTCACATTACCCGTATCTGGCTGATGGCACAACAACAGAGATGTGAATTCTCAGGGAAATTTCTGTTAAACACATTTTGTGTTTTATTTTTGTCCATGATTTGTTTCCTTCAGAACGTCACTCAATCCTTATTCACTTCCTGGCACTCCACAGATAGTGATGAACGGCGACACAATGATTTGCTTATCTAGCACAGCCTGGGGGTTGTTCCTGGAGGGGGGCTCTGCACACTTTGCGCTTTCCCTGGTATGATATAAGGAATGTTAGGGAATGTAGTTTGAGATTTCCCTTATCTGTAGTGCTGGCAAAGAACAGCTCCGGAGCAAACAGCGAAAGAAACAACATTTTAAACCAAGGAACATGGAGAAGCAGAAAATAAGCCACTTATACAGGTTTGTGCTGCAATCATCTTTAAAAAAATACATGTTGTGTACATTGCAAACATATGGGTTTTCTTTTAGAACTCCAAAAACAAGGTGGAATTACCCTTTCAGCAACCTGTTGTGGAACTACAAGTCTCCTGATGCATTGAAAGACTCTGACAGTCACAGGAATGACTCCCAGAGCCAGATGCATGATGGAATTTGTAGTTTTCCCGTAGCTGGAGTGCCATAGCTGCCTGCTCCGTAGTGTAAAAATAAACACAACACAGAGTGTATTTCTACCTTTGTATGAAAGTGACACAAAGGTGTTTGAGGAATAGAATCTGTGTAAATATAATGTGTATCCAAAGCAGACACTGACCTGTGATGTAGTTCTCATATTTTCAGTTCATATTAGAAGTCCAGCAATGGTCCAGCAATGGCGGATGTTTCCAAACTCCCTCCACAGGACACTGAACTCGTCCAGAGGAGGAGCCCCTTGGATGTGTGTTGTAAAATGGAGATGGGAAGTGATGTCATCATAGAGCAACTTGTGTGCTGCTGTCACAGGATTTGAGACACAGATGTGTGAGAGATCTGGGATTTCCTGTCTCTCAGGAAGTCTCTCCTCCTTTATAAGTACGAGCGTGTGTTCATTTATATTGTAGCAGGAGAGAGGAATCCGTTCCCCAGATCTCACTTCACAAAGAGATCCTCCATCTGATCAGCTGCTGTCTCTCCGCCTTCAGCAGCATTGTATTGAAGTTCCCTGCTGTCACTGTCTCCTGCTGCTACGGCTGCCTCTCTACCTCAGCTCCTGGTGTACACAAGCAGCCATGTTTTATAAACAATGTGCTGTACTGTGCTGCTGTGTGCTCAGCTGACATCTTTACAGAGGCCGGCAGGAGGTCTGGGAGGATGATGTATACATTCCTCCTCTCTCCCTCCCCCCCTCCCCGGGAGGTATCACAGTGACAACTAGCAAAGGGAGAAGGAGGCTGAACATTGAAAACTCCAACCAACAGGAACTAGATTGGAAGAAGTCTGCTCGTATCTAGACGTGTGCGATTCGTTTCGTTCCGAATCGAAATTCGGACGAATTTTCGGAAATTCGTAGATTCGGATCATCCGAATCTCCGAAATTCGAATTTCCGAATCGAAAACGAAACCTCCGAATCCGAACTTTCGGATCCGAACTTTCGGATCGGAATTTCGGATTTTGACCCTTAATTTCGGATTCGTATCAATTAATAGCCGATTACGATTAGAAACAAAATCCGAAAAGAATCCGATCCGAATGCGAACGTGCGGTCGAACGAACGGAATAAACGCACTTAACCATGTGACTACTTTCTAACCAATCACATGTATTTTTCAGCTGATGGGTGTTGGCTTTCATGCACGGTCATGTGACTGCTCTTTGTGGGTTTGAGAAGTGGAAAGAGAAAGACGTGTGATTGTGATCTGTGTAGAAGCTTCAATTTATCTTAGCCATCCTCAGTTTATTTTCGTTTTTTCTCATATATATTAGTTATAGTGAGTGAGGGGATCACCTTTTGCTCATTATTTTCTGTTTTCTGATATTTCTTCAGAGATTTTGATTTGGGTACTAGATCTGATCTTAAGTAGTTGAGATCTGATCTGTGTATTCTCTCTAGTGTGACTGACTGCCATAACTTTCAGCACCAGCATACTATTGATTGAACTTGTGACCTCTTTGCTGCGCACATAGTAATAGTCACAAACAATGTCTAATCCTACTAGCTCTGGTGGTGCTCGTCCTCAGCTGTCTGCCAGTACATCTGAGCTCAGGTCCCCTGCTGTGAAGTTGAGGAGGAAAGGCATTGTCAGCTCAGCTGGCACAAGCATGGCACCTGTTAAAACCCAAAAGCGACGTGGAGGCAAGGGCTGCCGCCAGCTCTTTAATGATGCCCCCCCAAAAACCACCTGCACAGCCGTAACCAGCAGTGGTGTTGCCACCGCCACCACATCTGCTGCTGTGAGCATAGTGCCCAATATGTTTTATGGCAGAGGTCAGGTGAAAGCTGTGCAAGGTGTACCTAGTGTGCACGCCTTCAAGCAGCCAAAAATGGAAATTTTGGCTATGCAGGAGGCAGTGGCACTATCTAAGGGTCATCAAGCTTGCAACACTACTGCAAGTGCCACCACCAGCATTACTGCAATTGATACCACCAGCACCAGCATTACTGCAATTGACACCACCAGCAGTACTGCTAGTGCAATTGCCACCACCAGCAGTACTGTGGTGGCTTGTTCAGTTAGCAGTGAGCCTGCAAGTCTGGGAATGAAGGGAAGTGAGGGAATAGCTGCCCAAAAACATAAATTCCCTAATTTTTATGGTTTTGAGGATGATGATAATGATTTGGAGGTAGGCTTGTTCCTGTCCCTTATCATCAATGAGGCAGATTTTGAAGTGTCTGCACCTTGTGCATCCCCTGACAGCCCACCAGACTTGGCACTGCTTCACTCCCCAGTTGTTTCCTCCCCTGGTACACCTGCTGAGTCTCCCACACCAGATGTGAGCCCTGACATCACGTCTGACTTGGACTCATTTGCTGCGGCCAAGGCCTCAGGGATGCGTTTGCCAGCCGCCCAACCTCAACCAGACATCGCCCCTCCTGTTCAATCAATGCCACCGTCTAGTAGAGTTGTTAGCTGCCGTTCTCAAATATGGCAGCATTTTGAGAAAATAGGTATTGGGCAGCTAGCAAAGTGCAATCACTGTGGCAGGCAGTTGAGCCGGGGCAAAATGGTCGGCCACTTTACCAACAGTGGCATGAACCAACACATGCGGCTACACCATCAGGCAGTGCTACTAAGGGGTGAAAGTGGTGTCGCTCCTCCCTCAAGCACCACCCGTGTAGCAACTCTGGCCGCCCCCACCACCACAACGCAGTCTAGAGCCGCTGCCAAGCAACATCCAGTCCCTTCCAAGCAACCGACGCTGGATCAATTTGGCGGCTTTCAGGGCAGGGGGATTTCCCGGCAGCAGTCGCGGCTACTCACCCGCCTGATAGGCCAGATGATCGCTGTTGGAGGGGCTCCATTTAATATTGTGGAGTGTGAGGGCTTCAGGCAGCTCATGCAGGCTGTAGCACCGCAGTACCACGTCCCATCCCGCACCACCTTTAGCAAATCCGTGGTGCCATCTTTATATAGGGCGTGCGTTGCTATGGTAAAGGAGGAGCTCATAAGGTCTGCTGGCCAGTCTGTCCACTTCACCACAGACATCTGGAGTGCTCCCAGTGGTCAGCACGCCTTCCTCGCCCTCACAGCTCATTGGTGGCAGCCTAAGGTGGCCCAAGATACAGCTGCACCTGCTGAATCAACATCAGCAGCAGGTGGCAAAGAGGGGCACCGCTCATTCCTTTTGCATGCTGAGGTCATGGATGAGCAGCACACTGCGCATAACATCTTGCGGGCACTGCAAAAGATGTTTACGCAGTGGATGGGGGACCAGGCAGGCACAAAGTGCAGGATGGGCTTTGTGGTCTCTGATAGTGCTGCCAACATGACCAAGGCTGTGCGTGATGGGGGATTTGTGGGTGTGCGGTGCACAGCCCACATCCTGCAGCTTGTAATAAGGGGTGCTTTGGAGGAGCAAGAGAAAAGGTGTGGTAGGCTGTCCACACTGCTGGACTCTTGTCGGAAGATGGCTGGACACTTCCATCGCAGTGTCAGGGACGGCCATCTTCTCAGGCTGCAACAGAGGAAAGCAGGCCTTCCAGAGCACCGCCTTAAACAAGATGTGGTGACGAGGTGGAACTCTACACTGGCTATGTTGGAGCGTATCCTGGAGCAGCAAAAGGCTCTCCACGCCATGTCTTATGAACACAACATAGGCATTGGAAGACCTCTAGGCAGGGAGGATTGGGCCATTGTTGCACAGCTTGTGGCTGTCTTGAAGCCGTTTCAGTCAGTCACTGAAAACCTGAGCCAGGAGAGAGCAAGCATAGCGCAGGTGCTGCCCCTGTTCACCCATCTGCAAAAAAAATTGGAGAGGTTAATGTCCGCACAGGAATTGTTGCCTGGTGGTGTCCCTCTACCTGAGGTTGTGACACTTGTCAGGAGCCTGCATGGTGGTATGCTGAAGCGCATTGCAGACCTGACAGCCACTTGCCCGGAATTGATGCTGGCCGCTTTCTGTGACCCACGCATCAAGGGCAAGATGGCTTTGCGGTGCAACGCGCTCACTGCATGGAGGGATCGCCTCATTGCAAGGGTGCATGATAGGGAGAGAGATATGGGAACGCTGCTACAGGAGGAGGAGGAGGAGGAGGAGGAGGAGGAGAGAGATGAGCCCATCTCTCATTCCCCAACTCGCGCCAGCAGCGCTCATGCCAGTGGAGCAGCTGCTTTCTGGGCTGAGGCACTTGATGACCTCGTTGGACCCACCAGAATGCCCCCCCAAAAAAATAAGTCTGCGCAGGAGACTGTAGCTGCTTATCTCTCTGAACCTCCATTGCACCCTAGTGTGGATCCCATGGATTTTTGGCAGGAGAAGAGAGACATTTGGCCTGCCCTCTCCAATTTGGCCCAAGAGCTCCTTTCCTGTCCCCCCACCAGCGTCCAGAGTGAGCGTGTTTTTTCCGTGACGGGAAACATCCTTTCGCCTCAGCGATCACAGCTTTCCCCCCACCTAATGGAGCAGTTGGCCTTTTTAAAGGTCAACTTGTCCAAGCTGGGTTACCCATCCCTCACACTGGACATCAATTAAAATCACCTCAAATGTGCAACTTTGAAAATGTATAAATTAAAAAAAATATATGTATTTGTTCTTTGTTGCTCCCTGTCCCTCCCATCAGTGTTTAAAAATCATCAAAACAACTTTACAAAAAAAAACGGTGGTCAATGTGCCAAATTTTTCAAACCCATAAACACCACAGTTTGTGGTACCCTATTTGCTGCCCTCGCTGTGCGATGGTACTCTGCAGATGCTTAAATAGACCCGGTAACACCGGTGGCCTGTCCTGCATTCCTGCCTCGGTGGAAGGAGAAATTTTTTCTGTTACAAAAACATTATGGTCAACGTGCCAAATTTTTTCCAGCCCGTAACAGGCTCATATCAAGTTGGTGGTTTCTTGCTTGATGTCCCACTCTCCGGACGGCGAAAGAGGTGCCATACCATCGGTTGAATTGCCTGCATTCCCGCCTCTGTCGAAGGAG